>NW_028173504.1:0-10510 GCF_963971535.1 Notolepis coatsorum
CTCTCTCGCTCTCTTTCTCGCTCTCTGTCTCTCTTTTCTCTCTCTCTCTCTCTCCTCTCTCTCTCTCTCTCTCTCTCTCTCTCTCTCTCTCGCTCTCTCTCTCCTCTCTCTGTCTCTCTCTGTCTCTCTCTCTTCTGTGGCAGGTGTGTGCTTTGTGACAGGTGCAGGGGAGAGGGGGAGAGGGGGAGAGGGCGGGGGGGGGGGGGAAGTACTCCAACCTGGAGGTGAAAGGAAATACAGACTTAAGCTCACTGGTGCTGATCAGTATGTGTGTGTGTGTGTGTGTGTGTGTGTGTGTGTGTGTGTGTGTGTGTGTGTGTGTGTGTGTGTGTGGTGTGTGTATGTGTGTGTGTGTGTGTGTGTGTGTGTGTGTGTGTGTGTGTGTGTGTGTGTGTGTGTGTGTGTGTGTGTGTCTGTGTGTGTCTGTGTCTGTGTCTGTGTCTGTTGGTGTCTGTGTGTGTGTGTGTCTGTGTGTGTCTGTGTCTGTGTCTGTTGTGTGTGTGTGTGTGTGTGTGTGTGTGTGTGTGTGTGTGTCTGTGTGTGTGTGTGTGTGTGTGTGTGCTCACGTGTATTTGTGAGTGGAGAGTTCAGAGTTCAGGCCTGGGGGAAGAAGCTGACTACAGCTGACATGACCAGACTACAGTCGAGGAGTAAATGATGTCTTCATTGTCCATTATTATTATTATTATTATTATTATTATTATTATTATTATTATTATTATTATTATTATTATTATTATTATTATTATTATTATTATTATTATTATTATTATTATTTATTATTATTATTATTATTATTATTATTATTATTATTTGAAAATAGACTGTTGAGCCAATATTATTCAGCTGACTGTAACACACCACACACAGTAACACACACAGTAACACACCAACACACAGTAACACACCACACACAGTAACACACAGTAACACACAGTAACACACCACACACAGTAACACACACAGTAACACACCACACACAGTAACACACCACACACAGTAACACACACACACTGTAGATAGGCTACAATGAGCTATATAATTATATGAAGCAGCATCAGAAGGTTCCATGAGAGAAGTCTTGTTGAGCTATAATCTCATATCTCACGGCACGACAGGGGATCTCCCCCATCCAGCTGTCCCTTTGAAGTCTAACCACCCTTCTCTCTCTCTCTCTCCCTCTCTCTCTATCTCTACCTCCCTCTCCCTCTCCCTTTCTCTCTCTCTCTCCCTCTCCCCCCTCTCTCTTTCTCTCTCCCTCTCTATCTCTACCTCCCTCTCCCTCTCCCTCTCCCTCTCCCTCTCCCTCTCTCCCTCCCTCTCCCCCCCTCCCTCCTCCTCCCTCCCTCCCTCCCTCCCTCCCTCCCTCCCTCCCTCCCTCCCTCCCTCCCTCTCTCTCCTCTCTCTCCCTCCTCTCCCTCCACCTCCCTCCCTCTCTTTCCTCTATCTCCCTCTCCCTCCCTCCCTCCTCCCTCCCTCCCTCCCCTCTCCCTCTCCCTCTCCCTATCCCTCCCTCCTCCCTCCCTCCTCCCTCCCTCCCTCCCTCCCTCCCTCCCTCTCCCTCCCTCTCCCTCTCCCTCTCCCTATCCCCTCCCTCTCCCTCCCTCCCTCCCTCCCTCCCTCCCTCCCTCCCTCCCTCCCTCCTCTCTCCCTCAGATGTACATCCAGACGGCCACGCTGACTGTGTCCCTGAGTCTGAGCGCCTCCGTGTCCCTCGGGATGCTCTACATGCCTAAGGTCTACATCATCCTCCTCCACCCCGAGCAGAACGTGCCCAAGCGCAAGCGCAGCTTCAAGGCCATCGTCACCGCCGCCACCATGACCAGCAAGCTGTCCCAGCTGACCGCCGAGCGCCCCAACGGCGAGGTGAAGACGGAGCTCTGCGAAGGCATGGAGGCCAGCGGTGAGAGAGTCCTGTCCTCTGACCGTCTAACTCCAGGCTTGTGTTAGGGTTAGGGTTAGGTGAAGATGGAGCTCTGCGAAGGCATGGAGGCCAGCGGTGAGAGAGTCCTCTCCTCTGACCGTCTAACTCCAGGCTTGTGTTAGGGTTAGGGTTAGGTGAAGATGGAGCTCTGCGAAGGCATGGAGGCCAGCGGTGAGAGAGTCCTCTCCTCTGACCGTCTAACTCCAGGCTTGTGTTAGGGTTAGGGTTAGGTGAAGATGGAGCTCTGCGAAGGCATGGAGGCCAGCGGTGAGAGAGTCCTCTCCTCTGACCGTCTAACTCCAGGCTTGTGTTAGGGTTAGGGTTAGGTGAAGATGGAGCTCTGCGAAGGCATGGAGGCCAGCGGTGAGAGAGTGCTCTCCTCTGACCGTCTAACTCCAGGCTTGTGGATCAGTCCTCTTTTTTCAATTCCACCAATTCAGGGAGTTGTATTATTTTCTTTTATTCTCAAATGTTGACAGACTTTGCGTAGGAGAGGGTGTCCGACTAACTGAGAAAAACAATTCAAGTGACGCTTCATCATTAACACAATGGCCGCCAACAACGAGTTTACTCGTTTTTGGGATCGTTATATAGTTTATTCACTATATCTATTCATAATTCATAGCCGCAGCCTCTGGTATAGCCTCAGACCCTGTCTGAGCTGGCAGACGGTCAACACCGCCCTCTACTGCCAGGCGGAGCTATTGCATCTCATTGAAAATGGGCTTGTGTCTTTTAGGAGGCGATCTGAGCCGGGCGGGCAGGGTTTAAATATTCAGGCAAGCCACTTCTATACAACGATGGCATCAGTAACTCCGCCCGCCCGCCCGTCATTGTGAAACGGTCGGTAGTGTGGTGCGGACCTCCAAGTCAAGTCAAGTCAAGAGTTTTATTTGTCACGGCATACGGATATACAATGAAATGCGGGTGGTCTTGCCCGCAACGATGTGCAATTGGTACAACATATAATAGAAAAATTTGTGCAATAAATTGTGCAATAACAGGTAGCAGGTAACAATAAATTTGTGCAATAACGGGTAACAGTTAACAGTTAACAGTAGTAGTAATAGTAGTGCAATACACTGTTACTGTTGCTAATACTAATTTAAAGTGGCCTTTCCTTTTGGCAATAAGTGAGGGTGCGTGCGGCCTGAGTGTGTGCCCGCTCATGCTAAAGTGTTACAGTGGTACTCAATGTTCATTGTTCAGGACTCTGATGGCCTGGGGGAAGAAGCTGAGCCTAAGCCTCTCTGTCCTAGTAGCTGGGGTTCGCAGGCGTCTGCCTGACCTCAGCAGCTGGAACAGGCTGTTATTGGGGTGGTGAGGGTCTTTCATTATCCTGCAGGCTCTGGATTTGCACCTCTTGTTGTATAGAACCTGCAGGGGAGGTAGTGCAATACCCGTGGTACGCTCGGCTGAGCGCACCACTCCATGCGCATTATTTGGAATTGCGATAAGATATTTGGATTATCTCTTTTGCATTACATCAGATACAAGGTAAGAACATCATGGACTTCCGGTTTTGAGATGTGTGGGTAGTCGACCATTGAAAGAGCTCCCGGTCAAGCAATATCGAAAAAGGGAAGTAAAACTGGCTAAAACAAAATAAAAAGTGACAATTCAAAGATATAAGAGAAAAGGAAGGATGTCCACGAGAAAGAGCGAGAGAAAGAGGACCCCAGAAGACGTACGAGTGTAACTGGTCTAAAGGCCACCCTCTGTGTCGTCGTCGTGTATTGGAAGTGATGACACAGTTGTAGCCAGTCATTGTGTTTTATTTCACCTGAGAAGACATTCCACAGGCACATATCAACACTTGGCCAGCAGATGGCGTCAATAACTTGCATAGGCTACAGTGGGGGAGAAATGTCACGCTATCAGAACGAGGCCTACACGCATTGTTCAGCCATTACCACAAACTCAGTCAGCATGTGTCATACAATAGTTCGCCACCACAGCTAAACCACGTTACAAAAGGTGCAGAATTGTTCACATTAACACAGTTACCACTATATACAACTCCGGTTCATTGCCCGGCAACTTATTTACAATAGTGCGTTCTTTTAGACCTGATATATTTACAGACACTGAAAGCACGTCTTACCCCTGTCAGCATTCCAGATAGTCTGGTGCGAGAGGGGAGGTGCAAGGGGAAAAACGTCACTTCGGCAGGAAGTGACGATTTCAAAGTAAAAGGCTACGAGTAAAAGATAATAATAAACAATTTAAAATAAAACGTTAGGGAGGGATCTTTGTGGAATACAACATTAGTATATTTTATATACCTGCTACACGAGCACCGGAGGAATGATCTCGACACGAGGAAATGGCGGAAGAAGTAGCTCAGGCGAGCGTGACGCAGGTAGACAGAGACAGGGAGCCCGTGGAGCCCGCCTGGTTAGCGAGGATACAAGCGAACATACTAGCCAGCGTACAAGCTAGCGTACAAGCTGCTAACCAAGAGCTACAAACTAGCATGCAAGTTAGCGTGGTGAGTAACCAAAAGGCTAGCCAAGAGCTACAAGCTAAGGCTAACCAAGAGCTACAAGCTAAGGCTAACCAAGAGCTACAAGCTAATATGCAAGCTAACGCAAAGGCTATCCAAGCTATACAAGATAGCATACAAGCTAGCGTACAAGCTAACACACGGAACATGCAAGCTAGCGCGTTGACTAACCAACAAGAGCTACAAACTAGCATACAAGCTAACGCAATGGCTAGCCAGGCGAGCACGCAGAATATTCAAGACAGCCTCGATGGATTAAGGGAAGAATTGCATTGTATCTTGCATTGTCTGAGATATAGGCCTACTTCATGTGAAGACCTGCCTAAAAGTCCAGAATGGCATGTCAGATAATCAGTTGGTTGGCATGTTGGTTGTTATTGGTTGGTATGTTGCTCAATAAGAGAAGGTTCCTAAATGTGGCTGAGGTGAAAGTAATATCAAAATGAAGCTGCTTTGCAATAAGACGGGTTTAGTGGAAAGATGGCTGCCACCCATCACCTCAGTTTGTGAAGACGTCACCTGAGAGAGACCGCATCTGACGAAGCAAAATCGTTTACTGCTCAAAGCGCTCTCTCGGTCTGTCAGCATAAATGTGTGGGAGTTTCTTACGGGCCAGGTTCGCTTGTTTGCTCATCAGAATTGTGCTGACTGAGCAAGTCCACTTCTATTGATCTAACAGGTGACCACTCTGAGAGGGCTTTAATTTCACATCTCATGAAATGCATCGTCTCATCTCCTGCACCGCATTGTAACAATGATCACGGTCACCCGCCGAACACGACTATAACAGGAATAACACTATACAATACACAACATACAAACTAAAGTTCAACCTAAGTACAATGAAGTAAACATGCAGACAATGAGGTACACAACCTTTTCTTTTTTAAAGGCAAGGTGCAAATGAGGTATGGATGTAGTGCAAATCTCTTTAATAAATATGATCTACTGTTAAAGTGTCTAAAGTGAGTGGTAAGGTGAGTGTTTGTTTAAAGTGAGTGTGTACATGTGGATGTGTGTGCAGTGAGTGTAGATGATGGGTTGTTACATAGTGTCATTGAGCATCCTGATGGCCTGGGGATAGAAGCTCCTTCTGAGTCTCTCTGTGCTTGCCATGAGACTCCGGTAGCACTTGCCTGACCGCAGCAGTTCAAAAAGGCAGTTGTTTGGGTGACTAGAGTCTTTGATTATTCTCGTAGCCTTGGCCCTGCAACGCTTGTTATAAATGTCCTGGAGAGTGGGAAGCCCCCCTCCAATCGTGCGTCGGCTGAACGGGCCACAGTCTGTAGTCTCCTGCGGTCTTGTGCGGTGCTGCTGCGGTATAATCCAATTCAAACCATGATGCTGGTGGTATTTCCATCATGAGCAAAAACCAATGGAAACACCACGATACTTATTGGAAACACTGAGGCTTTTGTCATATGGGGAACAAACTTGCGAGCGAGACAGATTTGGCGCCACGTTGCAACAACGCCACTGACTCTTTGTGTTAAACTAACCCGCTGTGTTGTCTTTCTCTCCTGCAGCGCCGTCTACCAAAACAACATACGTCAGCTACACCAACCATGCCATCTGAAGGGAGCAGCCGCGAAGCGAGGAACTCTCGAGGCATTCCAACGTGCACAACTCGGATGTGTCGAGACCCACGGGAGAGTGGGGCATCCGGCAAAGCATGAGACGTTGTTGTTGTTGTTGACACTCTGCGTCCAGAACGAACAAGATGGAGTTGAGGGTGGGGCGGGGGTTGGGAGTGGGGCGGGGCTTGTGTCTTCGGGGGAAGACGAAGAAAATCATTGTGTCTGTGTTTTTTTCCCCATGTATACAGACAGGAATAACTGGCTGCTACAGACGAACTAAAGATGGTCAGTAAAACAAACCGTCTGAGAGCGACTGACAAAAGATAACGGATGGTAAACGAAGAGATGGAGTGAAAAAAAAACGTTCAAAAACAAGATACTAAAAAGAAATGGTTGAGACCAACCATGTTAGTTGTTATTCTAATTGTACTTAAAAAAAATGATAATAATAATAATAGCAAAACAAAAATAATTGTGGTTGTGAAAAATTTCTGATGTCGTCTGTCTGACCTGCATTACGAGAAGCGTTTGTCTCTGTATCGGCTAACTGAATGGTAGCCTTCGGTTGTGAAATCTGTAAATGCCATGGTTTAAGCATGCCAATTTTTATACAAATACTTTATTTATAATAAAGGAATGTTTTGCAAATGTGTAGCATGGTTGGATGTCTGTTTTACAGTTAAAGGTGGACAAGAAGGAATGGGATTCATGAAGCAGCAGAGATGGGATTGTGGTTTCTTGCATACAGTCTTGGACAGTGTTGAGTATTCAAACGAACCTTGGATGCACATGTACATGTCAACCCCATGTCAAGCCTTGTAATTAACGCAATGATTCAATGTCCTCCATGACATCACCGGTGGCCATATTCGATACTAATTTGCTCTCAGTAACTGTCAAACTAAATTAATGTGTGAAAAAACAGTTTTTTTAATTAATGTGTGTGAGATTATGTGCAAAATAAATCAGCATTGGTTTTTTTTGACGAAGTGCCCCTTTAAGATTGTCCCTGAGCCTGTGCAGGGCAGTGTGTGGAGCTGGTGGCTTGAGCAAGGCATTAATGCTGCCGGGGTTCCATTCTCACTGCGGCCTTTCCAATATCTCTCTCCATTGTAAAGTGAGTAGTATTGAGTAGTATTAATACTAGTTCTAAATGTATATAAATGCAGAAAAATAAATACTGATTCAGTGTATATAATGCTAAGCGATGTAAATGCAGTACCTGGGGAGAATACCAGCTTGTTCTGCCCTGCACAAGCATTTCTGATTATGTGTGTGTGTGTGTGTGTGTGTGTGTGTGTGTGTGTGTGTGTGTGTGTGTGTGTGTGTGTGTGTGTGTGTGTGTGTGTGTGTGTGTGTGTGTGTGTGTGTGTGTGTGTGTGTGTGTGTGTGTGTGTGTGTGTGTGTGTGTGTGTGTGTGTGTGTGTGTGTGCGTGTTGAAGGCAGGACAGGGACGCGACTTCCGGAATATTTGTCAAAACGGTCAACGACAAGTATTTTATTGTCCAATAGATATTCAGTATAAAGTTATACCTTTTGAACACAAGAGGGCGATACTACACAGGGTCGCTGCTCAGAGCCTCAGGAAGTAAGCTCTCTGGCTTCCTGTTTACAACATGGACATGCCATAGTGTTGTCGTTGTTATACCTAAATTAATTTCCATCATTGTCCATTGAAATAAGCCCCCCCCCCCCCCCCCCCCTTGTGCTTGGAACTTCTTTCTAACATGTTTCCTATCACCCTCTCTATGCTTCCTAACATCCTTCCTATGCTTCCTAACATCCTCTCTATGCTTCCTAATATCCTCCCTATGCTTCCTTTTTTTTATCCACTTTTTCTCCTCTTTTTCAATTTTTCTCCCATCCCAATTCCACTGTGCCAATTCTCCCCTCCCCTGTCTTGAATGTTGCTTGCGTATGCCCCCCACTGGCCGGTTGTAGGGAGGATAGAAGCCTTGCATCACGTGTCCCCTCCGGCACACGGGGAGGCAGCCTGTCACATCTTTTCACCTGCCAGCGCGGACTCTCAGTGGCGAGGTGTAACGTGTGGGAGGCTCACACTGCCCCAGCAACTTCCTGTCTCTGCTGTGCAGGCGCCCCAACCGACCTGTAGGAGTCGCTGTCCACAGCAATGTCGGGAGCAATGAGGGGTTAAGTGTCTTGCTCAAGGACACTTCGGCACGCTGCCCGGGAGGAGCGGGATTGGAACCAGGAACCTCCGGATTGCCAGACGACTGCTCTACCTCCTGAGCCACTGTCGCCCCACTATCACCCTCCCAGGCACGTGCACACATAGAGCCCAAGGGGTGCTGGAGCACCTGCCTTTTTGAGCCTCATAAAAAAGTGCCATTTTTGAAAAAAATAAATAAAAGATTTCGGTACACATATAGACTGCCCTTCCAACTGAAAAATGTCAGGATAGAATCAAAATATTAGGTAAAGAGAGAGAGATGCCCCATATTCCATTGCAGTTTGCACGGCCTCCTCAGCGTGCCTCTCCGCGGACCTATATATTTTATGCATAGCGTGGGTGATGATGATGATGATGATGATAGAAACCGCTGTGGCGCATACAGTTGAATGCTGGTATTACACTCACTGAGGGACACGAAGAAGTCAAGTCCGATGGGATTTGGGAATCTCAAATACAAATCGGGATTGGAATAAAAAATGCATTTATATTAAACAATACAGAATATACAGCACTTCTTGGGGTCTGTAGGGTAAGCACTTATTCCCTCCCCCCTGAACATGTATGGAGATGTATGGGCCTTTTAAAAAAGTGTCTTTCAAGGATAAGTGAGCTCCTGCACTGATTATTATAGTTCAATATTCAATATTGATCACCAAACCCCCCCCCCCCCCCCCGCCCGAAAAGGGCCTAAAAAATCGGGCTCGGTTAAAACACACACAGGTATAGTGCCCTTTTCAGCCTTTGAGCACCTGCCCCTCTAAAGTCCTGTGCACGTCCCTGACCCAGGCCATGCGCCTGTAGCTGTTCCGCAACCGTTCCTATTTCCGGGGTAGGCCTGATTGGCCCCGACAGGCACGTGACCCGCCGCGGCCACGCCCCGCGGCAGCCTCAGGACGCGGCAACGAGGCTGCTGTGGTTCACAGGCGCTTTCCGCCTTCAACGCCGCCCGCAGCATTAGGAAGGAGTTCGCGGCGCCTTTCACATCGCAGTCATCAGTCATAATAATCGCGCCGCAGTCGGCAGTCATGCAATCATTTATCATTTAACATTTGAAAGGCATACATTGTTGTATGAAATAAAATAGCGGGAGAATATGCTCACGCGAGCGGCATCGCTGAGCTCTGGTGACGGTCTTATTGGGGCTTATGCCGAGAACAGCAGTAACACAACATTGCAACTGTTGTGTTACTGCTTTCTGACCGAATTAGTCATTCATTTGTAGCTATAAAGACATATTCATAATCCAACATATGTGTAAAGAAACAACATATTCCGATTGGAAGGACTCCCAGCTCCTCCTCGCGTCTCACAGGGCTGAGCTGTGCACGGCTTTAGTCTCACTCGAGTGAGGAGGAGCGGAACTTCGGAAGACCGCTGTTTCTCCAACATACAGCGGTGTGCTCTTCAGAATGTACCGGGAGAAACGTTTACTGTACCCCGCAGACATAATAAGCATATAAGCAGTGCTTACTAACGTTATTAGTTACGTTATTTCTGACCGAATTAGTCATTCATTTGTCTAGCACAGTCTCTAACAGTGTAACAGTAAGAAGCATTTTGGATAAAAGTATTCTGTACTTCTGTATGACAACAATGTATGCCTTTCAAATGTTAAATGATTAAATAATACACAGCGAAATCTACGCTCTCGCCTCTCATCCTGCTTTCGCCAACGGCAGCGATGTGAAAGGCGAAGCGAACTCCAGCAGTAGCGCGCTTGCTCCTGGGGCTGCCGCGGGGCGTGGCCGCGGTGGGTCACGTGCCTGTCGGGGCCAATCAGGCCTACCCCGGAAATAGCAACGGTTGCGGAACAGCTACAGGCTTCCCATGCTTCCTATCATCATCTATAGTAGCTATAACTATAATTGGAGAGCAGTCAGTTTGTTCGTTTGTCTGTGTGTTTGTTAACATGCTAATGCTAATAACTAAGAGGAGAACGGCCAGTGTTTTTATCCGTTCGTCTGTGTCGTCCACCTGGTGGAAATCTACGCAACACTGAGCACATAGTTCAGCATGACATCGCCGGACTGCAGGGGAGGACAGCACAGGGACGAGCACAGGGAGATGGCCATCCAGCACAGTGTGTGTCTTTGTTACAAAATGTGAAAACCAGTCCAGGAGATCAATACAGGTGCTGAAACAGGCAACGGCCGGATCAATAAAATCTGCAAATGAAGACTTTTCAAGCACATAATGAATATTTCTGCATCTTCTAGCAAAGAGGATGAGACAGGTAGGAGTTCTGAGTGATGAAACCCTCGAGACAGCTCCATGTTTATCTCCCAGGTCTGATGGGGAGGGGAGGGGAG
>NW_028173503.1:0-117192 GCF_963971535.1 Notolepis coatsorum
TGTGTGTGTGTGTGTGTGTGTGTGTGTGTGTGTGTGTGTGTGTGTGTGTGTGTGTGTGTGTGTGTGTGTGTCTGGGATAGAAAACAAGACGAGGGAATTACTGCAGATGAATTTTCTGAGTAAGAGGATCTGTGTTCCTGGTCCAGAGGCTGTGGGATGTAACATTGTGTACACGTAACTATGTGATGTCATATTCCCCATCGTCACTCATCGTCTAGCGTAAACAGGTTGCTTATGACAAAGTCCCAAGAAACCATCCTATCCCAAACCATCCCACCAGCTACCCATCCTATCCCAAAGCATCCCACCAGCTAGCTACCCATCCTATCCCAAACCATCCCACCAGCTACCCATCCTATCCCAAAGCATCCCACCAGCTAGCTACCCATCCTATCCCAAACCATCCCACCAGCTATACCCATCCTATCCCAAACCATCCCACCAGCTACCCATCCTATCCCAAACCATCCCACCAGCTACCCATCCTATCCCAAACCATCCCACCAGCTACCCATCCTATCCCAAAGCATCCCACCAGCTATACCCATCCTATCCCAAAGCATCCCACCAGCTATACCCATCCTATCCATCTCATCCCCTCTTATCTCACCTGGTTGTGAGGCTCTCTGTTGGTCCGCTCTGCTGCCTCAGCAGTGCAGCAAGGTTGAATCTCCGAAGAACAGGAGGTGTCCTGCTGCTCTGCTGATTATCACACACTGTGCACTCGCCTGCAGCCACACTGTCCAGGCTTGACTATACATTTCACACACACAAAAAGAGTAAACAATAAAATGTTTAGTTGAATATAATTTACAAGAGTGTCCCAAATGTCCTTGTGAGATGTGCTTTTTAACCTCTTAACAGTCCTCCAAATCTTTTATAAAACGCCTGTCGATTGCATACGAAATTTTACGCTATTCGGGAACCATTTGTAGCAGATGCACAAGTCTGGCCTCTTTTGAAACGAAACACAAACAAATTTAGTTTTACACATCTGTGCACATTATGTAATGGTATGTTTACCCGTTTTTTCCCAAGAATTAGTGAGAGGAGTCACACTACCTCAGTCCCCTCTCTCCCTCCTCCACTAATCTCTTGTCACATACACCACCCTCACCACCCTCACCCCTTCTCACACAACAACAGATCAACAACCGATCAGCGCAACAACAGATTAGCGCAATTTGCGCTCCGGAGAAGGAGGCACACGTTCCCTCTCTTGTGTACGGTACGCTTTACCGCTTTTACCTTGTCAGATTTTCATTGGCTACACAAACGGTCAATCATTTTCAGTGTCAGTGGTGATTTGTCCGGTCATTGAGAAGCGGAACCGGAAGTGGTCACTTTTTCAAAACTGACGGCCATTGGCTGTTTGGTCTGTTATGAGCTACTGCAGTGCTGGGTGAACGTTGCTGTTATGATGAGCTGCTACAGTGCTGGATGAACATAACATGGCTGCTAATTTTCAAAAGTATAGACTCATTTCTTGATGTATTCAAAATCCTGAAGTAGAAGACATGAGATAATAGAGTGTGGAAGAAGTTACTTTTAATACCCAATAGTTCCTCCTGGTCTTGTTTTCATCTGCTGCACCTACTGTACATTTAAGTACCAGTAGGAACCGATAAATATTTGATATGTACAGATTAATTATTAGGAAGTTACACCGTACGTTTTGGGTAATTACACTGCAAGTTCCAGGGCCCTCATTTATCAATGTTGCGTACGCACAGATATGTGCGTAACCCGTGCATACGATAATTTCTAAGCAAAGTGTGGGACTTATCAATTTGAACGTGTCCTTGACTTTGTGCGTATATCTACGCTCAGCTCAGACCATGCGTACCTGGCGCCCGGCGGTAGAATATGGAGACTGCAGACGGACGGCATTATGCTTTCATCAGTTTCATGCATTCGTTTCAACGTGGAAATAAGTTTCCGTGCATTAGTTTCAACACTGGCACGTGTTCTGTATGACAGGTGACTCTTTCAGGAGGAATGGAAGCTTATTTAACTCGTTCAGGAGGGTTGGAAGGTTATTTATCTCTTTCAGGTTGGATGGAAGGTTATTTAACTCTTTCAGGAGGGTTGGAAGATTATTTATCTCTTTCAGGTTGGATGGAAGCTTATTTAACTCTTTCAGGTTGGATGGAAGGTTATTTAACTCTTTCAGGAGGGATGGAAGCTTATTTAACTCTTTCAGGTTGGATGGAAGGTTATTTATCTCTTTCAGGTTGGATGGCAGCTTAATTTACTCTTTCAGGTTGGATGGAAGCTTATTTAACTCTTTCAGGTTGGATGGAAGCTTATTTAACTCTCTCAGGTTGGATGGAATGTTATTTAACTCGTTCAGGAGGAATGGAAGCTTATTTAACTCTCTCAGGTTGGATGGAAGGTTATTTAACTCTTTCAGGGGGGTTGGAAGCTTATTTAACTCTTTTAGGTTGGATGGAAGCTTATTTAACTCTCTCAGGTTGGATGGAAGGTTATTTAACTCGTTCAGGAGGAATGGAAGCTTATTTAACTCTCTCCGGTTGGATGGAAGGTTATTTAACTCTTTCAGGGGGGTTGGAAGCTTATTTAACCCTTTCAGGTTGGATGGAAGCTTATTTAACTCTCTCAGGTTGGATGGAAGGTTATTTAACTCATTCCTTTTCTGCTTCCTTCTTTGGCTGGTAGTATGTTCCTCAATCCCAAGGCCATTACATATGGCCTTTGTCCTGTCATACATGTCCACTGCCATCTCTGAGGTGCGATAACCTTTGAGTATGTCCTGCACTGTGCTTTTAAATAGTACAGATAGGTATTGAAGATGTGCACTTTAACGCAGCAGCACCTGGAGCCATCCATACCCATGTCCAGTGTCCACTGACAAAGACATGCTCATGATACTGTGATAAACTATAATAAGCTTTAATCGAACCCTGGTTCATTTCCTCGGATAGTCCGGTTGGTTTGGGGTGGTGTGAAAGCTCATTCACAAAGGCCATCACTCTTGCAAGTGAACCCTGCTGCGGTTCATCTGAGATGTGAATGTAAAGCGGACCAAAGGCAGGAAAATACCCCAAAATCTTTTTTTATGAGAAGACTGAAACATATGTATATAATGAAACACACAATACAGTTTTTTTTCGATTGCTTAAGCACGATTTTGAAAACAGGGCCAGGTGTTTCAAAACACTACACACAATTAGCACAACCACACACACAATTATTAGAACACCTCAGGTCCTTTGCTAAATTGAACACTTGTCAAAACTATACACTAATTTATAAAAACCACATTTATGATTTAATTCTGTTTGAACCAGTTACACACTGCTGTGCTTAACCTAAAACACATTTAGCAATTATACTAAATGTGATTAGAGTACTGTATGTGAAGTACACAGAGAATGTGCAAATATACAATAAATTCACCAAACACTACACAAGACCAATGCTGTAGACTGATGGAAATATAATTGATTTATCTCCATATACCCAAATCAATGATGCAGACTGATGAAAAAAAAACATTTTCTCTCCATATAACCAAATCAATGATGCAGACTGATGAAAAAAAAACATTTTCTCTCCATATAACCAAATCAGTCAACATTTCAACATGGAGAATCACAACAAAACATGTCCCAGTTTTCATGCTACTACAGTGTGCATAACACTGTAAGCTCGACAAATATCAGACACACATAAAATACTGTATCCAGTACAGGTTAACATTACAGTAAAACAAAAACAAAAATAGAAAAGATTTAAATAGAGTACAGAAAATACTAGACATTATCTCTTTGCCTAGCTGGATCTGGCAAGAGAATTTTTTGTTGTGATTCTCCATGTTGACATGTTGACTGATTTGGGTATATGGAGAGAAAATGTCTGCATCATTGGTTGTCTTGTGTAGTGTTTGGTGAATGTATTGTATATTTTCACGTTCTCTGTGTACTTCACTCTCCTTCCATTTTGGTTGAAGACAGGTGAACTCACCTGCTGCATTTGTATAGTGCTTAAACCTGATTGGTGTATCTACAATTAAGCAATGGTGTTTGTGCATCTGATGTTGTGTTTAACCAATTGGCTCATATGTGTGGTTATTTTTCATTCTGTGTCTGTAATGCAAGTGTGTTTAGTGTTTTGAAAATCACTGTGTGTATTGTTTTGCAAAAAGTGTGAGGCTGACTTTGTGCTTATAGGGGTGCACATCTGGGCCTATGTTTTGCTCCTTGAGTGTAAGGTTTTGATAATTGTGTAATACTTTTGATTTGAGTGTTTATGCAATCGAAGAAAACTGTAAAGACTAGAGATGAACTGTTTATTTCTTTTGTACATAGGCTGTGCATATGTTTGTTTGTTTGTTTATGTATGTATGTATGTATGTATGTATGTATGTATGTATGTATGTATGTATGTATGTATGTATGTATGTATGTATGTATGTATGTATGTATGTATGTATGTATGTATGTATGTATGTATGTATGTATGTATGTATGTATGTATGTATGTATGTGTATGTATGTATGTATGTATGTATGTATGTATGTATGTATGTATGTATGTATGTATGTATGTATGTATGTATGTATGTATGTATGTATGTATGTATGTATGTATGTATGTATGTATGTATGTATGTATGTATGTATGTATGTATGTGTATGTATGTATGTATGTATGTATGTATGTATGTATGTATGTATGTATGTATGTATGTATGTATGTATGTATGTATGTATGTATGTATGTATGTATGTATGTATGTATGTATGTATGTATGTATGTATGTATGTATGTATGTATGTATGTATGTATGTATATGTGTATGTATGTATGTATGTATGTATGTATGTATGTATGTATGTATGTATGTATGTATGTATGTATGTATGTATGTATGTATGTATGTATGTATGTATGTATGTATGTATGTATGTATGTATGTATGTATGTATGTATGTATGTATGTATGTATGTATGTATGTATGTATGTATGTATGTATATGTGTATATATGTATATTTGTACTCCTGTTGGGGCCTCTTGGACCAGATCAATGTTTTATCTGGCTAAATAAAGGTTAAATAAATAAATAAAAAACTGATGATTTGGTCCTGTTAACTTTGAATTTTCTATGGGGACTTCCCAGATCCTTCTCATGGACCTGGACCTCACTTTAAAAACCTCTAATCTAGTTCTTCAGTATTCGTCTCTAATTACTCTAAAATTGCGTATAAAAAATTAAAATAAAAAAGCCCCCAATGTTTTCTAACCCTAAAAACGCCCCTGTTGCCAACCACTCTCAGGTGCGTGAAGCTGATTGTTCGGCATGCCCCCCCCCCCCCCCCCCCCCCCCCCATTGGGAAGCGCGCAGTATTTACCCAGCCCTCACACTGTTACCTTAAACTAACCATAATGTTAAATCTAACCTTAACTACATTGTTACGTTAAACTAACCACAACCACCTTAACTACACTGTTACCTTAAACTAACCATACCCATAACCATAACCTTAACCTTAACTACACTGTTACCTTAAACTAACCTTAACCTTATCCAGCCTCAGACCAGTTTCTCTCAGTGGAATTGCTGCAACCCCTCGCCACACATTACAATATCCAACTACTGCCAGAGGAGATCACAGTTGCAAAGTGTTTCCTGGCCAGGACAGGCGCAGTCCCTACTATCCAAAGTGTCTTTTCCCTCCTGGATGATAATAATAATAATAATAATAATAATAATAATAATAATAATAATAATAATAATAATAATAATAATAATAATAATAATAATAATAATAATAATAATAATAATAATAATAATAATAATAATAATAATAATAATAATAATAATAATAATAATAATAATAATAATAATAATAATAATAATAATAATAATAATAATAATAATAATAATAATAATAATAATAATAATAATAATAATAATAATAATAATAATAATAATAATAATAATAATAATAATAATAATAATAATAATAATAATAATAATAATAATAATAATAATAATAATAATAATAATAATAATAATAATAATAATAATAATAATAATAATAATAATAATAATAATAATAATAAGTAATAATAATAATAATAATAATAATAATAATAATAATAATAATAATAATAATAATAATAATAATAATAATAATAATAATGCATTTTATTTATAAGGCGCCTTTCAGGACACAAAAAAAAGTCCACAAATCGGTGAATGAAAAAATTATAGGATCAAATGAAAACTACTACTTACTAAAAATGGATGTTTAAAAGTACTAAAAAACCAACAAATAATACATACCAAACACTAACAAATGCTACCACAAAAAAAAAAAAAAAAAAAAATATATATATATATATATATATATATATATATATATATATATATATATATATATAAAAAAAAATTTAAACATTTATTATTATTTTTTTAGCTCCGGGGCTAAGAGCCCAGGGCTAACAACGCCACTGGTTGGCAATCAGCTCGTCGGGATATTATAAGTGTTCAGACTGCCTTCCACTCGTGGCCAGGTCATCTTGTTGCTTCCATCTACTACCGCGTCTCCGGTGTGAAACATTGTGCCATCTGTACACTACCATCTACTACCACGTCTCCGGTGTGAGACGTCGTGTCATCTACTGCCGTATGGTGCCGCGTACTGCCGCGTCTCCGGTGTGATACGTCGTGTCGCTCCCTATTTTCCCCGGGAGGATTCCTGTGTGTGTGCGTTCTCTCTCTCTCCTTGGCTCCTCGTTGTTGGTGTGAGACGTCGTTGTCGCTCCCTATTTTCCCCGGGGGGATTCCTGTGTATTCGCAATTTTTTCCGTGGACCCTAGTTTGTTGAGTTGCCCATCGGCAGTTTGCTCTGGTGAGTCTTACAGACTAGACTCAGAACATTTCACAGTATTCCTGGACTCTAGTGTATTCGCCCTTAAAGGGACAGTCCTGCTTTTTCCCCCTGTGTAATAAATTATGCCCTGTTTTTGGCTAACTCTCATACCTGTCTTGTGTTGTGCTATTGGGGTCGCTTACAAACCGTAACAAACAGTGTAGTTAATGTTAAGGTTAGGGTTATGGTAAGCTAAGGGATTAGGGTTTGTTATAATATATACACATTCTACATTTTCATAAATATGTCAATATATTACTTATGGCTATAACATAACTTACGATTAGGGATGTCCCGATCCGATCACGTGATCGGGATCGGGGCCGATCGCGTGATTTTCCAAAGATCGGGATAGACAAAAAAAATAAAAAAACATCTGGATTTTTTTTTTTACTTTTTTTTTTTAATTCAACAAACATGACCATGTTCACGTCTTAAACTCATACTGAGGCCTTAGTTTTAAATTACATATCATCATTAATTAATTTATTGTCACAAAGAGCAGAATAATTTTGCCAAAACAAACCAATAGTATCCAGCTGCAGAACGGCAGACCAGCCACACTTTTTAATCCCAATTTCTCACATTACATTCACCCTGAATGTTGATGTTATCCAGGTGAAAAGTTAACTTCATTCAAGCGAGGCATTGCAATCCTTGACATAAATCATTTGATGTATAATTAAATCAAAGGAAATGCGTTTGGGTCTGAGAGTGTGGCTGGGGTGCCGTTCTGCAGCTGGATACTATTGGTTTGTTTTTGCAAAATTCTTCTGCTCTGTGTGACAATAAATAAATTAATGATGATATGCAATTGAAAACCAAAACTAAGGCCTCAGTATGAGTTTAAGACGTGAACATGGTCATGTTTGTTGAATAATTTTTTTAAAAAATATATATAGGCTATATATATATATTTACTTTTTTTTTTTTTTTTTTTTTTTTTTTTGTATCTGATCGGGAAAGATCGGTATCGGTAGATACTCAAAATCACATGATCAGGATCGGATCGGGAGCAAAAAAACGTGATCGGGACATCCCTACTTACGATATGTACCTTTTTCCTGTGGTCGATAAGTACCTTATTTACATATTTTAAGCGAGATCGGGCTGCACACAGATGTTCGTCACACAGAGGACAGTTTGTCTCCCAAGCATACAGATCCAATATGTCTCCTGAGGGAGCTCTCACAGAGGTGAAGGAGGTGAGGTTTCCACTGAGAGATGGGGAAAATGTATCCTCATTCTGTATACCAACGTTTGCAGTAGTTCTTAGTTCTTTTACCACTTAATTTCACAATTCTCTTATATACTTTGATTATATTGTCACCATGTATGCATATATGCTTACATGTATTTATTGCTCCAATTCCACCCACTACAAACACGGGAACTCTCTAACCCCTGTCCCCATCTCCCTATCTCTCTGAGTGGTTGTCTCATAGTGTTGGCCAAGGTGGTGGATGTCTCAGGTGATGGCCAAGATCGCAGTGACTGTTCTACCCCCACATATGTGCACCATTGAGGTCATGGATCAGCTTCGACCTACAACGTCTAAACCATGCCTGTTTTAGTTCAGTGCTGGGTTAAGTACTTCTATTCTATTCACATGCTTACTACATGTATCTATTCTATTCACATAATGCTTACTACATGTATAGATACATGTCCGCCCACCACAAACACTCAAACAGACTAACCGTCAGTCCCCGTCTCCCTGTCTCCCTGTCTCTCTGTGAGTGGATGTCTCGTGGTGATGACCATGGTGGTGGATGCCCCGTGGTGATGGCCAAGTTGATGTGATCCTCTCTACGTCGCCCCCATATGTCAAATGGATCCAAACGGAATACATACTCATGTGCAAACGGAATATGACTCTGATATTTTGAGCTCCGAGCCTTGACATTTGGCCTTTATCCTATTATCACACTAGCGCTCGTCTCCCTATGCTTTCTCTCTTGTTGTTGCTATTCTTAGCTGTATTCCATTTAAATCTTTCTTATGTACCACAGTTGCTATTGCATATACATATTTGTGTTTTATTACACGTATATGTTCATACATACCAACTATTTCGCCTGTTTTTTTCTCCACCCATCGATCATCCTTAGCAACACTACTATCACCAACATCCAAGAAGGGGGATCCCCCCTTGAACGGCCCTTCTAAGGTTTCTCTCCTCCACAATGCCTGTGGTGCTTTTTTCCTATTGCTAGGTTTTTAATGAGTTTGTCCTTATCTTCTTGGATGTATGGGTATGTCTGGGAGTGTTGCTTTGGATTTCATGATGTTTTTTTTTGTTCTTGATTTATTGTGATGTTTCTTCTTGACTTGTTTAAAGAAGACATGACCAGCCCATGGGGATATTACAGTAATGTGTGATTGTGGGCTTTACAAATACATTTGATTTGATTTTTATTTAGATGAGGATTAGGAGAGAGCGCTGGTGGCCAGGTGTACATCCACATAAAACATGGGTTTACAAGCCCCCAGGTCCAGCGGTTCTCCCAGGCAGCTCACAGAGGTGAAAGGGGTGAGGCTTCCACTGAGAGATAAGGACCAGCCCTCATTTATCAACAATTCTTAGAAAGTGTTCTATCTTTGTCTTAAGCACATAATTTAGAATGTGTGTACGCACAAAAAAAACTGGATTTATCACACGTGCGTACACAGGTCGTACGCACACCTGTCTTGATAAATATCACTTATCCTACGCTGCAGCTCGTGCACTGTTTTACGTATTTGCATATAGCACCGCCCGTAATTAACCATATACGGTAAGGGAACACCCCCATGATGGCTGTGATTAGTCGCAATTACTGCAAAAAAAGAAAAAATACATTGACTACACCCACCGTCTTTATCAGTAGTTTCGATCCCTACTCTGGCAGCCACTTCAGATTCCCCTCAGTCAAGACAAACAGATACAAACACCCATTCATCTCCACAGTCATTGCCCTCCTTAAGTCAGGGAAAATGGGACAACGTTTTTGATGTATTTTTGATTGTGATGCTATGCTGGTCCTACTTTAAGCAGGGGGATGACAGGATAGTCATCATTGTATTGTACTTATTGCCGTGCTGGTCTTTATGCGTGTTCATTGATGCAGTGCTGCTGGGCGTCTGTGTTACTCTTACTAATGGGATTTCATGTTGTTTTTATGTTGCACTTCCTGCTGTGTCACGATAGCAAATCATTCACCGGGTTATTGATGGCTCACTCAGGCCGTTCCAAGCGGGCACACATTATGCACAGGCAGGTGCTCCAGATGGTACGTTTTGAACACAGCGCTGCCACTGGCACCTCGGGGGGCCCGGCAGTCACCCAGTTCTGAACCGGCACTTTGAACCGCGGCGTCTTTCAACTGCACTGCGTGCTAATTCATTAAATGTTTAACTTTCATATTCAAGTCATTCATTGAATAAAACAACAACAGCAACGGCAATAACAACAGCAGCAGCAACAACGACAATGACAGGAACAATGACAGCAGCAACAACACTGACAGCAACAACAATGACAGCAACAACAACACTGACAGCAACAACAACACTGACACCAACAACAATGACAGCAACAACAACAACAACACTGACAGCAACAACAGCAACAAAACAACAACAATGACAACATTAAGGTATATTGACATCCCTATTAGAAATGTTTAACTTTCATATTTAAGTCATTAATTGAATAAAACAACAACATCAACGGCAATAACAACAGCAGCAGCAGCAACAACAACAACAACAACAACAACAACAACGGCAATGATAGGAACAATGACAGCAACAACAACAACACTGACAGCAACAACAATGACAGCAACAACAACAACACTGACAGCAACAACAACAACAACACTGACAGCAACAACAATGACAGCAACAACAGCACTGACAGCAACAACAACAACAACGACAGCAACAACAATGACAGCAACAACAGCACTGACAGCAACAACAACAACACTGACAGCAACAACAACAGCACTGACAGCAACAACAATGACACCAACAACAATGACAGCAACAACAACAGCACTGACAGCAACAACAGCACTGACAGCAACAACAACAACAACAACAACAACAACAACAACAACAACAACAACAACAACAACACTGACAGCAATAACAATGACAGCAACAACAACAACAACACCACTGACAGCAACAACAATGACAGCAACAACATCACTGACAGCAACAACAATGACAACAACAACAGCACTGACAGCAACAACAATGACAGCAACAACAACACTGATAGCAACAACAGCAACAAAACAACAACAATGACAGCAACAACTATGACAGCAACAACAGCAACAAAAACAACAACAATAACAGTAACAACAACGACAGCAACACCATCTGCAGCAGCAGCAACAACAACAACAACAACAACAACAACATAATCAACAACAACAACGACACCAACAACAACAACAACAACAACAACAACAACAACAACAACAACAACAGCTTTTAGAATAAACAAAGTTCACCCAATGTTGTGTGGTAGTGAGGCATTAGACTGTCCATCTGCCTTATATTGGTGTATCATTACGCTGCATCATGTGAATTCAGTCAATAATGTAAACTTTGAAAGTTCTGAGCCAAATTACTCTTTTACAATTCATGACATGGCATGAACATGAAGTGACCGGCTTTGAATCTGCTCTCATCTCCTATGAAGCCCTTTAATAGTCTTTAATTAAATAGGATTATGTTACACACACACACACACACACACACACACACACACACACACACACACACACACACACACACACACACACACACACACACACACACACACACACACACACACACACACACACACACACACACACACACACACACACACACACACACACACACACACACACACACACACACACACACACACACACACACACACACACACACACACACACAGCATGCAAGGCGGGACATGGCCTACTACCCCGACACTGCTCTAAAGGACACCACCCATCAAGGGATCAACGCCAGGACACGCCAAATCCTTTACTAAAAATACTTGACAATCCTTTGGGATTACTATGCTTAACCAAGCCACAAATGTGGAACTAGGCAGTGAAAGGCTGTCAGTGGTGCATGGAGTCACACACCTGATCCTCTGACTACTAGACATGGCTCTGTACTCCCAGGGTGAAGGTGTGTAACCCTCACTTTGATGTCCCTCTCTGGGTCAAAGGTTAGGCAGGAATTAGCAAACATTCCTTGAAGGGAGTATTACACAGCAGACGAGGCTACGTGTGAAAGCTTTAGGCCTACTCTCACTGTAAGCATGTGTGTAACCTACTACTTGCTTAAAGTGAGCTCCAAATGTAATTGACCTATCTCAAACCCCGCCCCCTTCTTGATCCTCTAATCACAACTGTTGCGATTGGAGGATGAACTACTCTTACTAGTTATGCTTAAGTGTCTTTATACCTCTATCACTGTACATATACTACAACTCTGTACAAACATCTGATTAGCACTATTACTCAGTAGTACTAATTTATAGATTTTATACCCAGTTTAATAGTAATATACATTGTATATTACTATTGCACTTTACTGTCACATTTGCACTCTGGTTGGTTATTTTCATTGTACTGTACTTGTGCTGTATGATGACAATAAATTTGAATCTAATGTAATCTAATCAAATAAAGAAAACAGGGCAGGGCTTGCGATAAGTCAATTGGACAGCATCCCATTCTTTGTTTTTTCGGCGAGTTAAATGACGGCGAGATAAAATAATTGGAGCGATTTTCTTTTTGTACATGATCCCTTCAACCCTGACTAATGTACCCACTGAGTTCTGTGAGGGATTCAGCAGGGAGGCACAATGGCTCCTGTCATCCATGCCTCTCTCTGAGCTCTATGAGAGAAGCATGATGATGTTGGTTTAATTATTCACACCCTTACTTTGCTTTGTCTTGCTGAGGAGCGTAAATAAACAGAACGGGAGCGATGGCCAAGGAAGAGAGGCATGGTAATCTATGTTCATCTATGTAAGACACTTCTAAGCATTTTTAAGTGATTTTAAGGTATTTTATGGGATAACTGTTCCCTAAACATAAAAAAATAATGAAAAGAAAAAAGTAAGCTAAGCTCAGGAAAATGGTCGGAGGTAATATATAATATATGTGCTGAATGTTAAGCTACACGGCCTAAAACGCATATTTAGACCAGTATAGGCCTAGTCCCTGTTTACCTAATGTGGATGAAAATATCATCAAATTAAAGCTGACTGGTAACTATCCCTTATAAATAGTTAATCATCATTAAACATCATTCACAAACTATTAGTTAATGAGTTATTAATGATTTGTTAAATGTTTGTTAATAATATGTTAATGATTTAAACGTACTTAGTACAAGTAAACCCTCTTTTCTGCCACTCCTACTATTCATCAGTACTGGAAAAGGCACTAATTAATAAATGTTTAGAAAAAAAGAAGTGAGTAACAAATCAATAATTAAAGCTTAGTAAATTTGTTAAGACCATGTCAATAGTTTATAGACCATATTAGGATGTTATTCTAAAGTTGCAACTATTCCTCATTTATTAATATTTATTAGGATATTAACTACTTAAGTTAAAAGGCATGGTTTTAAATCATTAACAAATTACTAACAAACATTTAACAAATCATCAATAACTCATTAACTAACAGTCTGTGAATGATGTATTAACTATTTCTGGGGATAGTTATTCTAATGAGTTACCAGCTGACAATTTTCTCTCTTGTCATTTAATTCAGTAACAGTTTGGAACCAAACCATCCAAAATACTTTTGCAGCTCACATGCATACAGTACTTGCACTGCATGCATCATACCATCGCCTATTTTGACGGGTCATGATGAATGTTTACGATAGTGAAATAAGAGCTCTGGGTGTATGTGTCTTACAGACAGATTCACAGGGGAGATATGTGTTTGCATTGAATATCACTGGCCTCTCATATGGCGCTCCCTGGAGCTTTCATAGTTCCACTAACTCAGATGTGTTATTATCTCCACCAGGCAGAATGCCTGAGGAGAGAGATTGCAATCGTTTAAGATAACTCTAACATGCACTAATAATAATTCACCTTTCCCCCTCCTCCCACACTGTGCAACATCCTACCCCTCAAGTGCAATATCCACAGTGCAATACCCACCACTACCGTCTGTAACAAGTAACGTAACTAATTACTTTGATACAAAGTAATCAGTAAAGTCATTTTGATTATTTTTTAAAGGAGTAATCAGTATAATAAGTAACTAATTACACATCCTGAGTAACTTGCCCAACACTGATTGTATCAGGCCTGTACATTTGATGTGTTCATCTGGCTTTGTGCAAAGAGAAACCAGGATGTTTTCCAGTGAACAGATGTCCTTTTTTTCGTCAATATGGCGTTGATTTCTTTACTTCTCAAGAAGGACAAAGATCCCAATGATTGTGGTAGCTATAGACCCTTGAGTCTTCTCGGGGCCGATTTAAAGGTGTTTGCCAAGGTGCTGGCCCGTCGCCTGCAGAGATTTATGTCTGTATTGGTACACTGCGATCAAACTGGTTTTATCCCGGGGCGTCTGGCTGCAGATAATCTTAGGAGGCTGTTGCATGTAATCGATAACAGTAAAGACAATACAACTCCGTCCACAGTTCTGTCTTTGGATGCCATGAAGGCGTTTGACAGACTTGAGTGGTCATACCTGTGGAAGGTACTTGAGGTCATGGGTCTTGGAAAGAGTTTTATTCATATGATTAAAGTCCTGTATGCCTCGCCGTCTGCGATGATACTGACAGGCAAAAACTGTTCCACACTCTTTCCAGTCTCCAGATCTTCTAGACAGGGTTGCCCTCTGAGCCCGGGACTGTTCACGCTTTCCCTCGAACCTTTGGCCCAATTTATTAGGCAATCGGAGGACATCGTCCCCATAATGGTCAACAATACTCCACACAAAATTGCTCTCTATGCGGATGACCTGCTGATTTTCATGGACGACCCCTCCCGGTCGGCCACAAAATTATTGAGGATAATCGACGACTTTGGTAAATTGTCAGGTTTTAAGATTAACTGGAACAAATCAGCCTGCCTACCTCTTAATGAACTGGCCAAGGCGGTACGACTACCAGCTGATATCCCCATAGTAGAACATTTTAAATACTTGGGCATAGAGATATTCCCCACGCTGAACCAAACTACTAAGTACAACTTCACGGGTACTTATGATAAAATACGCCAGGATCTAGACAGGTGGTCGTCCCTTCCTAACTCCTTACAAGCCCGGGCTTCCATAATCAAAATGAACATCCTGCCTAGGATAAATTTTATTAGCTCAATGCTCCCCCTGCCCCCTCCAATAGACCACTGGCGCAAGGTACAATCGATGGTATCTAAGTTTATCTGGAATAACAAACGCCCGAGAATCAAAAGGGCTACTACTCAACGTAGAAAACAAGATGGGGGCCTCGCAATCCCTGATTTTAAACTTTATTTCTGGTCCTTTTCACTGAGACCTCTGATGTGCTGGCTAGACCCTGTAGAGGCTGTATCGTGGCGCTCCTTAGAAGCGGCGGCGGTATCTCCGCTAAGATTGCAGGATGTAGTGTACTCCACTGTCTCTATTTCGAAATGCCGGCTGAGGTATGGACCGATCATAACTCACGTGATCCAAACGTGGCGTAATGTACAGAGGTCGTGTGGGGTTAAATGCCCTTGGCACCTGGACTCTCCAATTTTTAATAACCAGCAATTACTTGTTGGACACAAGCCGGTTAATATTCCTCAATGGCAAAGGAGGGGAGTGCATACTCTGGAGGATATTTATGATAAGAACGGCCTCCGTGCGTTTCAGGACTTAAGAGAATTTTATGATCTTCCCGGCGAGTCCTTCTTTCTTTACCTTCAACTAAGGTCAGCACTGAGGGCGCATGGCGTACCGTGGGCTCAAGCCTTGCACCCACACCCCTTCCTCAGGCTCATAGTGGACAGGACGACATCCAGAGGGTTTGTCTCCGACTTTTATACGCTCTTAATTCAATCCACGTATAAAAATTTATCATTGGATACAATCTGGCGTGTGGATATCCCGGAGTTGGACCCCGAGTTTGACTGGGATGATGTTTGGGCAAATGTGGCATTATCTTCCCGCAACCCCAATCACCAGCAAATTAATTTTAATTATATTCATAGGACCTATCTTACACCTAGGAAGCTGTATGCTATGGGACTGACAACCGACTCTCGGTGTACTTTGTGCTCTCAAAAGGCCACTGGCACTTATATGCATATGTATTGGGATTGCCCACCAGTGGCCCGCTTCTGGAGGTCAATAACGGTCAAACTTTCAGATCTGTGTGGCTTAACTATCCCATTCACAGCTGTTACGCTACTCCTGAACGATATAACGACACTACCCGCGTCCGTACAACTGAAAAGGGTTGTCCTAGCGGGCGTCACAGCAGCGAAGAAGCTAATAGCAATGAGATGGAAGGAGCCTGAGAAACTTACAATGATTAACTGGTCCCTAACTCTATTGGATGTGATTTATCTTGAGATATCCACAGCCCGGGTGATTTGGGTGGGGCAGGCTGGAATTGACCTGTGGTTCGCAGCAGCTGAGAAGGTAAAGACCGCAGTGTGCGGCTGAGCGGGGTTGGGGTGCGTGTTCGGGTGAGTCCGGCGGTCTCTTGGGAGGGGGAGGAGGAAATGTTTTTGTCTGTCTTGTCTTTTGTCTTGTCATCTTGAGTTTAGCTGGGGATATTATGGGGGGGCAGCTATTTAACTATTTAACTATTTCTTCACTGTTTGGCCACTTTTACACGGTCTCTGTGAGTCTATGGAACACCTCTACAGGTTTTTGTTTTTTCATGAAGGTTCATTGCTCTGTTTTCGGGTCGTGTTCGCAAAAAATTGTCCTTGTGGTGGATTGGAGATGTACGTTTTATTAATATAGGGTCACACGGCCGGGAATCAGGGCTGAACACTGGGAAAGACCATTTATTAGATAGTACCCCTTGGAATTAAAATTTAGAAGGTTGAACTCTGTTTTCTTTTCTCTTGTCTGTATAATTGTTAGTCTGTATTATTATTATTGTTTTTGTTATTTTCTTGTGAAGTTCTATGTATTGTGATTGTGGTTAATGTGTTGTCTTGTTTCATGTGAATAATAATAAAAATTTGATCAAAAAAAAATATGTCCTTTTTTTCTCTCTCTCTGAAGACATAATCTGAATCCTGTGGGATTATGGGAACATTTATTAGGCTATAGTCGATCATAATTCCTCTGTGATTCAATTGCTTGTGATGGCGGCCTATAATCTGAAATTAATCTGTACATTATGTCAAAACATTTTCCAGCCATTGAATAGCCTTCCATTATGGCCTGCATGGATTAAGCTGGTTCGTTGTTTGTGGAGATCAACAATAACGGTCTATCTGGCCGAGGTCAGTGAGAAACTCGCTGTACAGAACACAGCCTACTGAAGCTCAAACTCATTCAGTATGCTATGTATAAAATAATAATAATACACTTTATTTGTATAGCACCTTTCATACAAGAATTCCAGCCAAAGTGCTTCACAGCAGTAATGTAGACATAATGGACATAGAATAGAATAGAGAATAGAAATACTTTTATTATCCTGAGGGAAATTTTACACTGCAAATCGCTCAACATTAAACATTTAGACAGAACAGGTCACGAATAAGAATAACAAAACAAAACAAATTGCCTACGATAAAAATAGAATAAAATAGAATAAAAATGGAATAAAATAAATAGTCTACAGTAGGTGTAATATTGCACAGTGCTGTTTCAAAGTAAGAGTCCGGGAAGATGGTGCTCAGTGATGCAGTGAGGCACAGTGATGCATTGTATAGCTCAATGCAATGTCCCTTTGGAACGCTCATCCCAATACTTTAATTAAACCATGATTGGGCCCGATAGAATAGACATAGGCATAAAAGGAAATATATAAATATAGACAGGCATAAAATGAGCACAAAATGTACAAAATAAAAGCAATGCATGAAGTACAGACATAAAATGAGTATAAAATAGACACTAATCATAAAATAGACGACATGCATTCATACATTATCCCAATTGACCTCAATTGATCGATAATACGCTATGAAATAACAAGTTGGTAATACTGTATCCATTAGCTATACGCTCTATGTTGCTTCGACACCACATACGCTCGGACCCCAGTCACGATGCTTTAATACTGTATCCCTTGCATGTGTATAGCATGAAGGCTACATGTATAGTTTATTCTCATCTTTAAACGTTGTGTTTTTTGCTTGCTTTGCTTACATATTTCTAGTCCAAATAGGCTTCTAACACAAGCTACTTAATAACGATTGTATCTACCCAACGACCACCTGGGCAGGCCAGATACTTCTTCATAAAAAAAAGACATATAACAGTCAGCCTATCACAAGTTCCTCTGCACTGGTGATTACATTTTACATTTACATTAGTTATTAAGTGCATTAAGTGACTTACAAGTTCTGTAAAACAAGTCTGTAGGATTTTCGGCTGTCCTGAATGTGGCGGGAAGTTCGTTCCACCGTTGTGGAGTGAGGACCGATATAGTGCATTCACAAGGACCGTATGTGGGGACAGTGATGGAGTGCCTGGGTCCAGACAATAAGTACTTGGAACAGCAGTGCCTGGCTAGAAGCAAGCTGGCTATTAACCCCTCTTGCCCTTTAAAGCCAATACAAATAAAACCCTAAACGGTTGGTTCCAGATTGCAATCGATATTATTTTGGAACCAAATGCTGCCTACTTTAAAAAGTATTTTGGGGAAACCAGTTACAAAACCCTAAACGGTTGGTTCCAGATTGCGATCAATATTACTTTGGAACCACTAAAAAAAAACAAGGACATTAAAAAAAAGGACCTTAACATTTTTTTTTTTTTTATGTAATCTATACCTACAGTAACAGTGACTCTTTCCTACACACACACACTTCAAATTCCCTGTTTGTTCAAGTGTTTGTTTGTCGTAGTTATTCATCTATAATCTAGTGTTCACCAAATAACAGAAATTATTTTAGAAAGAGCTTACTGTATTTCAAGTGGATGCAATCACACGTCATAAAAAAAATAAAAAATAAAAAAATATCTCTGTTGTTTCTCCCAAGAGTTAAAGGAAAACTCTGAATAATTTTTTGCCTAACCACTCCTCTCTGGGGTGATTTCACGCAACGCAGTGCTACTTTCTAACGTGATGCCAGTGTTTGTTTACATTTTCATTTCATTCAAAGGATCCGAACCGATTGAAGTTTATGGATACCATGACTGTGGTAAGTTTTAAGGGGCTAGCGTTACACAATAAATGAGTTATAATAATACCACGAGTGTGGATTCACTCGCCCAAACCCTGTAGCCGTGCATTAGCCTAGGGGCTAACTAGGTCGATAGTCCAGCAACGTTATGTCCTATTCATCAATCTCACAATATTCGCTAACGTTAGACAGATGGAATACAGCCTTCCATCTAAAAACATAAATGAAAGCTTACCACAGTCATGGTATCCATAAACTTCATGAAGTCAGATCCTTTGAATGAAATGAAAATGTAAACAAACACTGGCGTCACGTTAGAAAGTAGCACTGCGTTGCGTGAAATCACCGCGCCCAGAGAGGAGTGGTTAGGCAAAAAGAAATTCAGAGTATATTTGCTTAGAAAACGTAAATGTCGAATTCAATTATTTTTTATTTCTCCACGTGGTAAATACACAGGTCACAACATGTTTACAGGAACGTTTTGGAGTTGTATTTGGAGTGTATTTCGTGACTGTAGGGGACTGTAGGGAACTTCAGGGTAAAAGTCTGACCCACTTCCAGTGATGAAGCTAAGCTACGCTAACGGTGCGGGCGTTCCCTAAGCCTAATGCATGCACAGAGACAAAAAAGGTATGTATCTTCTTGTCTAACTCCAGGGAAGATGTTAAATAAGCTAATTTCCCAAAATGTTGGAGTTTTCCTTTAACACTTTGTGTGCCGGGAAACGCTTTACTGCGTCATTCCCGGCCATGCTCAAGTTGCCGAAGGACGCTTTACAGCGTCTTTAATATCAATATTTCAAAAATCTGTGATCGGATTCATATTTCCCCTCCGCTGGCCTGAGATCCACCAGGAGGACCCACTGAGCTCTCTGGCGGTTCAGGAGCGCCATCTGGTGGCCGATCGGCGCAATCGCCAAACAGGAAGTGCTGTGGAGGTTGTGCTGGTCGGCCATATTACTTCCGGGCACTCGGTTTGGCTGCCGGCACTCTGGCTTGTCACAATATATAGCGATCCATTGCCAATAACTCGATAAACAACATGATTTGGACGTATATAGTATTATACAAGCTGGAAATGGTTCATCAGGATAAACATCCCATAATCGAAACCGGTCTACACCACGCTGATCGTCCAACGGCGCGAGGAAGATCCGGTAAGATTCAGCGTTATTTTCGAACGTGTTCCATATAAACTGTTATGATGAACATATGACCCACACTAGATGAATGATATAACGCTGCCCACGGAATTATAAACGATCCCCCCCCCATCCGGTCATCATCAGATCATACGTAGATCATTCTAGAAGTACGTCCAATTGAAATTTTTTATATCGCCCCGATTGCCATCAAACTGTATTTCATCATCAATATAATGCATTTGGGGCTATAGATCACGTTCTGGAGAAAGCTGCAGAAAGAGATGAAAACATACTTATACATTAGACCATACTTTACTATGAATATGTGAATGAAAAAGTTTAACGTTGCTACACAATGAACAATACATATAGGACTTTGAATGGGCCCTAATAATGGCAATGTAGCAATAGAATTTTAAAAGTTATAGCCATGCAAAGAAGGGGTACTTCTCCATAGACAAATAGAGCTGGCAATCTATGGTATATCATGAATTTAACCCATGGCACCCAAAGTGTTAAGAGACCAAACTCAGTTACAGACACGGATTAAAAGTGCAAACAGTCGGGCAGCCTGGCCAGACGGCCCTACTAAATCACTCGACCCCCTTTGGAATGCTCATCCCAATACTTTAATTAAACCATGATTGGGCCCGAAAAGATGTTTGTGGTGTAATAGGATTGTGAAGCTTTGGTTGCTCTCCAGCGGAGACCATCAGGACATCCCGGCCTTCAGCGATGAGGGCGAGGCGTCGACTGGGGAGCCAGCTGTGGCCAAGTCAGGATTTACTTAATCAGCAAGACTGGTGTAAACAAGTGAGTGAGTTTATCAGTGGCTCAAACACGGAAATGTTTACGTAAATAGAAGGATGGAACTATTAGGAATTAGGAACCACTAAGTATGTCTGACTCTTAACCACCAAAACCTGCACGGACTACAACGTATATTATGCAAGTTAGGGTACCTTGTGTACTGTATACTCAGGGCCGTTTCTTGCCATTATGTGTGGACTATGTGGTTGCATATAGGGCCCCCAAAATCACCAGGGGGCCCCTAATATATATATAAAAAATTTGTTAGATTGAGTGCGTTGAGTGAAAGCACCTATATGCTCAAGAAAAAGAAATAAAATTATAATATATATATATACTGTATATATATGTAGGGATGTAACAAATCATCAGCTTAAAATATTTAACCGATAGGCTACGCTACTGCTTATGACTGCAAGTGGGCGTTTCTCAACATTTAAAATAAACATTTTAAGGAAAATGCTAATAATATGCGCATTTGGGAGATGTTATAATGCAGATTCGGCAAATCCTGTAAATTTCAAGAGTTTCTTGATGTAGGGGATCCCCAGTGTTTCCCATTTATTATCATTTTTCTGTCATTGCTGGGGTCAACTTGAGATGTTTGATTTTAATTTGTGAGAAAAAAAGATATGATCGTTTTTCACAGATCTAGCCTTTGCACCATATTGATGCATTTAAATGTTAAATGCATGCCCACCTTAGAGGGTTTGGAATCCCCCCACCATAGTTTCACAAAATAGGGGCCCCCAAACAACATTTTGCATAGGGCCCCCAAAAAGCTAGAAACGGCCCTGTGTATACTGCACCTACACCTGTATACAGTTTACTATTACTTTTACTCATAGTATATATTCAGATTCAAATTCTTTATTGCCTATTATTTATTGTAACGTATAATATGACCAAAGGGCATACAGGCCCTCATCTGCACCTTTGTTTACACTGTTTATTTTTCTCATTTTTGGATATTCAGATCAAATTGTATTGCCTATATTTATGTCTTTTCTACTATTACCCTGCCTATACCTGTACCTCCCCTCCCACTTCCCCCATGCTGCTATGATGCCTGAATTTCCCCAAAGAGATCAATAAAGGAATATCTTATCATATTGTATCATATCTTATCATATCTAATCTTATCTAATCTTATCTTATCTTATCTTAGAGGGAACAGTTGTCCTACTGAGACTGTGCCATTACTGCTATAGCTTCATAACTGAAGATGCCTCTTACTGATCTCTATACAGTTAAAAACCCTCAGAAGACCGACGACACACATGGCCATGATGTAACATGGATGTAACAAATGTCAAGTCAATCCCATGGACTGAAGTTCAGGGGTATAGACACACCTGCACTCTTGGATAATTATCCCTGCCACCTGTCTCAGCCTTCACGCCGCATCGCCTCGCTGGCCTCCTCGCGCGTATTTAGTTTCCAAGACACATGTGTGTCTGACTCTTAACCACCAAAACCTGCATGGACTACAACATATGACGTACTGTAGATCATGTTAGGTTACCTTGTGTATACTGTTTACTTTTACTCTTCCTCATAATATATATTCAGAGACTGTTTACTTTTACTCTTCCTCATAATATATATTCATAAACTGTTTACTTTTACTCTTCCTCATAATATATATTCAGAGACTGTTTACTTTTACTCTTACTCATAGTATATATTCAGAGACTGTTTACTTTTACTCTTCCTCATAGTATATATTCAGAGACTGTTTACTTTTACTCTTAAACTCATAGTCAGATTCAAATGATTTTATTGCCTATATTTATTGTAAAGTATAATATAACTGATATGGGATACAGACCCTCATCGGCACTTTTGTTTACACTGTAGGAGTGCGGAACAAACAGACTGCCAGACGGTTGTTTAGATGCAATACACGTAACGTCTCATGTTTACTTCCCACTTCCTTAATACAAACTAATATGTCATCACGTCAACCCGTGTGACTACATAACGTCAATGCCCTCTAACCACACCCTGTGCATAACATTGAACATGGAGGTGACAGAATATGAATGTGAATTCTATTGTCCATTATTGTCCCCCACATGCGCCCCCCCAGAATTCACAAGAACTGGCAGCATGAGCCGTTGAGGACCCCGTAAAATCCTGCCGAAGCGGCTTCGGGTGTCCAGAGTCTGTGTAGCGACGGGACCAGTTACCACCAGAGGGTGGTCTGAGGACTTAATGGCCAGGGGGAAACCCTGCGTCATGGTGGAACCCGTAGACCCCGGAGGGCGGTCCGAGGTTCTGATGGCCGGAGGGCGGCCGCGCCGCGGCGGCTGAGCTACAGGAACCGGACGGTCCAGGTCCACATGAGCCGGTTTCAGACGGTCCACTGAAATGTGGTCCGGTTTCCCTTTTATTTCGACTACAAATGACTTGTCCCCTGTCTCCAGAACACGAAAAGGCCCCTCATATGGTGGCCGTAGTGGTGACCGATGGGCATCATGGCGGACAAAGACGTACTTTGCTGTATGGAGATCAGGTGGAATATAAGCCTGGGGCACAATGTGCTGTGACGTAGGCACCGGCCTAAATACCTTGGCATTGTCCAGGAAAACAAACCGTTGCTGGCCAGCAGACCAAGGCGTTGTGGTGTTGGGCATGAAATCCCCGGGGACTCGCAATGGCTGCCCATAAACCAGTTCGGCTGAGGAGGACTGAAGATCTTCCTTAGGGGCTGATCGGAGGCCCAGCATGACCCACGGAAGTCTGTCAACCCACCCATTGTCCCGAAGACTGGCCCTGAATGCGGCCTTCATTGACCTATGAAACCTCTCGCACAGTCCATTGGCTTGAGGGTGATAAGCCGTTGTACGGTGCAGTTTTACCCCGAGACCCTGGGCCACAGCATTCCAGAGCTCCGATGTAAACTGAGGCCCCCGGTCGGAGGTTATATCCGATGGAGCACCAAAACGGGCAACCCAGGTGCCGATGAATGCTCGTGCAATGTTGGCAGATGTAGTTGAAGATAGTGGCACGGCCTCTGGCCAACGGGTTGTCCTGTCAATCATGGTAAGGAGGTGGGTGCAACCGTGTGATGGTGGCAGTGGCCCAACCAAGTCTATGTGCACATGATCAAACCGCCTTTCAGGCACATTGAAAGGGGTTAGTGGGGCCTTGGTGTGGCGGTGTACCTTGGCCCGTTGACACTCTAGATAAGCCCAATCCCGAACATCCTTTTTAAGACCGTGCCAGACGAACTTGGCTGCCACCAACAGCTGAGATGGTTTCCTGCCCGGGTGAGAAAGGCAGTGAATGGCGTCGAAAACACGCCTCCTCCAAGCGGCAGGGACAACAGGGCGAGGCTGCCCAAGTGAGATGTCACACAGGAGCGTAGAACCAGTGTCATTAAAAGAGATGTCCACCAACTGAAGACCTGTATCGGTGGTCCTACATGCCTGGACGTCCTTGTCGGAAAGCTGATCGGCTGCCATCTGTGCATAATCAATCCCGAGGTGGACCGTACTGATGATAGCACGAGAGAGGCAGTCGGTGACAGGGTTGTCCTTCCCGGCCACATGTTGGATGTCCGTTGTAAACTCCGAGATGGAGGACAACTGGCGTTGCTGGCGAGCGGACCATGGCTCTGAGACCTTGGCCATAGCAAAGGTCAACGGTTTGTGATCGACAAATGCTGTGAATGGTCGGCCCTCCAACAGGAAACGGAAATGCCGTACCGCCAGATAGAGGCTGAGGAGCTCCCGGTCAAAGGTGCTGTAATTGCGCTCACTGGCTCTGAGCTGCCGACTAAAAAAGGCAAGGGGTTGCCAGTGACCATCGACTAGCTGCTCATACACTGCCCCACCAGCATAATCCGATGCGTCGGTTGTGAGAGCGATCTGCGCCTCAGGTAATGGGTGCGCCAACATGGCCGCTGTAGCCAGGGCTTGCTTAGTGTTTTTAAAAGCTCCCTCCATCTCCTCTGTCTAAGTGAGAGTGAGCTTAGCAGGTTTGCCCTTGAGTGCCTCGTAGAGGGGCTGCATGAGCTGGGCTGCGCCAGGCACAAAGCGATGATAAAAATTCACCATACCCAAAAATTCCTGTAGTGCCCGGACGGTGGAGGGCTGCGGAAACTCGCTCACAGCCTGCACTTTCGATGGCAGAGGCACTGCCCCATCCTTTGTGATGCGGTGCCCGAGGAAATCAATTATTCGCAGTCCAAACTGGCACTTGGCTGGGTTAAGAATCAAGCCATGCTGACTCAGGCGCTCAAAAAGTGTGCGGAGGTGAACCATGTGTTCAGCCCTGGAGGAGCTGGCGATGAGGATGTCATCTAAATAAATGAACAGGAAAGGCAGGTCCCTTAACACACTGTCCATGAGGCGCTGAAATGCTTGGGCAGCGTTCTTGAGCCCAAAAGGCATGCGGAGGAACTCAAAAAGCCCGAAAGGGGTGATTACCGCGGCCTTGGAAATGTCCTGTGACTGCACCGGCACCTGGTGATAACCACGAACCAGGTCCACTTTAGAAAATATGACCTTCCCCGCAAGGCGAGATGAAAAGTCCTGAATGTGTGGTATAGGATAGCGGTCAGGGGTCGTAGCATCATTCAGGCGGCGATAATCACCACACGGGCGCCAACCTCCGGCGGCCTTTGGCACCATATGGAGTGGCGAGGCCCAGGGGCTATTGGACTGGCGCACTATGCCGAGGCACTCCATCGCCTCAAACTCCGCTTTAGCAATAGCCAGTTTACCTGGATCCAGGCGCCGTGCACGGGCATGTACTGGCGGGCCTGCAGTCGGTATATAATGTTCCACACCGTGCTTAGCTGTAGCTGCTGAAAAAGTTGGCATGGTAAGAACTGGGAACTCAGCCAACATACTCGAGAACTCAGAGGCAGTAAGGGTACTGGACAGCCTTGAGGAGCTAGAACCAGTGAGTTCACATGGGAAGGAGCTAAAAGTCTCTGCGCTGACCAAGCGCCGGTTTTTAATGTCCACCAGCAGCCCATGGGCACACAAAAAATCTGCACCTAACAATGGGTTAGACACCTCAGCGGTAACAAACGTCCATGAGAAATGCTGTCCCTCCAAACACAATGTCACATGCCGTTCACCATAGGTCCGTATGGGACTGCCGTTGGCCGCCTCTAGTGGTGAACCCCGTACTCCGGCTTGTATATCCAAAACAGATGCAGGTAAAACGCTCACAGTGGCCCCAGTGTCGCACAAAAAACGCCGCCCAGAAAGTGTGTCTCTAATAAATAATAAACTGCCTTCATGGCCAACACTCACGGCAGCTAGCGGGTGCTGGCCCTCTCGTTTCCCGACACCTTGGCATGGGGGTAGTTACATGGGGGTAGGCATTTTCTAGCCTTAGAGCCAAACTGTGCATGGTAGAAACACATACCTGTGGGCTTTTGCCTCTGGGCCGGGGCGGGGGCTCTGGACAGGGCAGCAGCAACAGCAGGGGGCGGAGAGTCATCCACCTGGTACACAATATTGTTAGCCACCTGACACTGTTGTGTAGCAGAGAAAAATCAGCCTCTTTAGCCAATGCCCGATAGTCTATAATGGGATATGTTACAAAGGGTCAGATTAAACCGAATATATATATTTATTGCTTGAGATCCCATGTATAATATTTGTATATCGTTTGATATCCCTTGTATATTCTTTGTATATATACACGGAATATCCCTTTACCTAGGTACAAACCAGACCATAATACTCGTTCTCCTATTGGACAGCGACCCCTAGGCGCCAACGGCCATACCCCCAATGGCAAGTTCAAAGACAACGCCAAGGCATGTCTCAACATGTCCAGGTTTGCGCAGTAATACGAGACAGAACTGAGGTTGGCACTAGATTATTCACCTTACGTATAAATACGTCGCAGGTGGATACAGCAGTAGAGTATCCTAAACGTTGAAGCCTTCACCACGATACAACGTGCCGTGAAGTGGGCCTCTTTGCCCCTGAATAGAGCCTTGAGAACCGCGTGCGAATATATAGCTAAAGTGTCAGAGTTTAACGCCGTATCGTCGAGTTCTACTTATTCTATTGTGAAGTAATAGTCTATTATTTATAGTGTATCGTGCGGCTACCGTTCTACAGTGACCAGCATTACCACCGGTTCGTCGTACCTATAGCTAGTGCACTCCAGGCTGGGCGGCCTAAACTCACGCCACCACCCAAGGAGTCCTAGACGAGAACCGTTGGATATGTACACGGAGAACCTACACCGGCGAATGCAGAGCCTTTTCCGGCTGGATTATATTGCTTTGGTACCGTGGCTGCTGGAGCAGAGAACCGTCTACCCCACTGTCGTGCGGGATCTACCCCTGTGAGGAGCACCCTCGAGCCCGCCTCTAGGACCAGAGGCTGGCTAGCTTTCATCCATGCTGTCGTGCATACTGGATTATAGCTGTTGCTTTGTCTAAGGACCAAGGGAGTACTGCACTGGTTCCTGTATCTGGAGCCTCGTTATTCCGCGTTGATCCAGACTTTGCTCCCGAACATTCCTCTACCCTGCCGGCTTACAACCGGAGGGAACCCCCTAGTGTCTCCAGCTGACTACGAGTGTGCCTTATGTAATTACTATGCTACAGGTGGCGTCAGTTATACCCATCTTACTATTCTCATGGACTTACGCTCTTGACCTACTTTAAGTGTTCTTCGCCTTACAAGCGCAATTATAATTCTCAATCTGTAACCTACCGTTGCTGCTCTAATAATAATAAATACCTCTAACTAGAACTTTCTTTGTCATTGCCGTATTCTTGTGTGGGTGTTCACCAGATATATCATGTACTGTATGGCCAGTAATTAAAGTACATAACTAAGTAGTGGTTTAATAATACCATACTCTCAATACAGTCAGGGAATTGTACCCCTCAGTTAAAATTGGTCCTTCGAGCCGGAGGAATATCAGTGTAATATCTAAATATAATATTGATATTAACCATGGCCAGCGGTGAACACTCCCCAAGCGGCTCTCCCAAGCTAGAACGCCCGCAGCGCAGACGTCAGCCACCTCCCTACCTAGAGGAATACGCTGTCAGTCTAATACCTAGCTTTATACAGACGTTAAATGCGGAAAAAGCGGATAGTAAAAGCATGTCAAATCCTACCGACCAGGCGACCCTGCCAGTAGAGACCCTAGTGGGTTCTAACGTAACTGACCAAGCTCACGGGGGGACCAGGGGGGACATGACATGACTATACCCCCAGACAACGTCAACGGGACGGTCCCCGGAGAGCTCCAGGATAAAGAAATCGCTCCAGGGACAGAACCCGACCCACTACCAGAAGAGAAGCGCGCCCAGGAGATAGACCTCGGGGCGCGCCAAGAGAACAGATCTCCAACGAGCACTGTCAGAAGCCGATCACCTCCGTCAGTGTCTTCCCCCAGCGAAGCGGACAAGATGCTGGCGCAGGCATTCATCGCCACCCTGGCAGCCTCCACTGAACGCGATCGACTCCAAGCACAGACGCTTAGTGAGCGCGAACATTCTCAAGTTCAAGTTCTTTAATAGTTGTCATACAGAAGTACAGAATACTTTCATACAAAATGCTTCTTACTGTTACGCTCCAGAGACTGTGCTAGACAAGATAGTATCAAATAACATAATAACATAATATAGCATGAATTTAGAAGGAGAATGAGGTCACAGTTGTTCGGTATAGACATATGTACAATGTTCTGAGTTACCATATAATATACAATACACAATACTATGCAGTGTACTAATGTACAGTACTATCTAGTGCAAAGCAGAAATGGGATGAGGTACAATTTTAGGTACAATTTACAGTAAGGTGTACGAGTTGTAGTGCAATCCTTCATCCATAAATATAAAGTGTGGGGAGTGGGTGCTACAGTGTGTTTGTTTAAAGTGGGTGTGTGCTATAAAGTGTGTGTAGTGGGTGCTACAGTGTGTTTGTTTAAAGTGAGTGTGTGCGTGTGGATGTGTGTGCTATGTGTGTTTGGTGGTTGTTGTTGTGTAGTGTTCATTCATTGTTCGTTTAGCAGCCTGATGGCCTGGGGATAGAAGCTACTTCTGAGTCTTTCTGTGCTCGCCTTGAGACTCCTGTGTCGCTTGCCTGACGGCAGCAGTTCAAAGAGGCAGTTGTTCGGGTGGCTCGAGTCCTTAATAATTCTCTTAGCCTTCCCCTTGCAACGCTTGTTGTAAATGTTCTGGAGAGTGGGGAGCCCCCCTCCAATTGTGCGTTCGGCTGAACGTGTCACTCTTTGTAGTCTGCTTTGGTCTTTTGCAGTGCTATTCCCAAACCAGGAGGTGATGTTGCCGGTCAAGATGCTCTCTATTGTACATGAGTAGAAGTTCTTAAGGATCTTCTGGCTGACTTGGAACTTCCTTAGGCGCCTGAGGAAGTAGAGGCGTTGTCGTGCCTTCTTCACCACACTGTTAATGTGTATGGTCCATTTCAAGTCCTCGGATATGTGGGCTCCGAGGTACTTGAAGCTGTTGACTCTCTCAACCGGTGCCCCGTCGATGCTGAGGGGGCTGTAGTCCTTGACCCCCGACCTCCTGAAGTCCACAATCATCTCCTTTGTTTTGCTGACGTTCAGGGAGAGGCTGTTTTCCTGGCACCATCCCGCCAGGACCTTGACCTCTTCCAGGTAGGCCCTCTCGTCGTTGGCAGAGATCAGGCCCACCACCACTGTGTCGTCAGCAAATTTGACGATTGTATTGCTACTCCGCTGAGCCACACAGTCGTGTGTGTACAGGGAGTAGAGGAGGGGACTCAGAACACAGCCCTGGGGGGCCCCTATGTTGAGGGTGATGGATGAGGAGGTGCAGTTGCCTGCTCTCACCACCTGGGGTCTGCCAGTCAGGAAGTCCAAGACCCACTGGCAGAGGTCATAGCCCAAGCCCAGGTCCCTGAGCTTGGCTATGAGTATGGAGGGGACTATGGTATTGAATGAATGAATGAATGAATGAAAACTTTATTTAACAGATTGCAGAATGGGTACAATACAGTACGGCTCAATACATACAATTGTTAAGGGGATGCAGACCTGAGAAAGACGTTTGTCTTGTTTCCATCAGGGTCCCCCATTTTCAATTCATATAGACATATATGACATACATGACATACAGATAGTCAGTACTGCTACATCTATACATTTATGACATACCAGATTTGCAAATACAGTACTGTTTGTGATACAGAAGGAGTCAAGAAAAGGGAGTATATACATTTGACGTAGAAACTGTACATTGGAGGTTGGGTGGGGGGGGTTGGGTACATTGGGATATTGACAACCATACTGGGTAATTTACATTGGAGGTGGTTGGGGGGGGGGGGGGGGCGGGGGGCATACTGTATAAACAAGTAACACTGTACATTGAGGGGGGGGGGGAGGAGACACTGTACAAACAAACACAATTGTACATTGAACTATTGACAAAACCATACTAGGTAAATGACTGTACATTGGAGGGGGTTGGAATGATTGGGTTAGGATATTTACAGGGGCCAGTGTTGAATTGCAGTCTCCCGTAGGTGTCCCTTGAGAGAGGTTTTGAAAGTGGGTAGTGATCCACATTCCTTTACAGCTTTGGGTAGGGCGTTCCACATTGATGTGGCATAATTGCGAAACGTGTTTAGTCCCTTATTTGAGCCGAATCTGGGTTTGACATGATTTGTGGAGCTCCCTCTGGTGTTGTGATCGTGGTATTCACTGACCTTTGGGAAGTATTTTGACATGTACATGGGTACCTTGGTCGTGTAGTGTATCTTGTAGACCAGGCCCATTGCAAGTTGTTGTACTCTGTCGTCTACTCTAAGCCATCCTAGGTTGTCGAAGTGGGCAGGGGTGAGGTGGGTTCTAGGAGTAAGGTCAAGCAGTAGTCTGACCAGTTTGTTTTTGCCGAGCTGTAGTCGATGAATAGCATTCTCACATAGTTCCCCTGCCTCTTGTCCAGGTGTGATGCTGCTGTGTGCAGCACATGGGATATGGCGTCCTCCGTGGACCTGTTGGGGCGGTATGCAAATTGCAGGGGGTCCATGTTGATGGGGAGGGAGGAGCAGATGTAGCCCTTTACTAGCTTCTCAAAGCACTTCATGGCTATGGAGGTGAGAGCTACAGGGCGGTAGTCGTTGAGGCAAGCAGGCTTGGATTTTTTGGGTACAGGGATAATAGTGGACTTCTTCAGGCAGGTGGGGATGACAGCCTGTTCTAAGGACAGGTTAAATATGTCAGTGAATACTGGGGCCAGTTGGTCGGCACAGACTTTTAGGACGCGGCCGGGGATGCCGTCCGGACCTGCTGCCTTCCTGATATTCACTTTTTTAAAGGTCCGCCTCACCTCATGCTCTGTTACCCTGAACACTGCGCCTCCATCAGCAGCCGACCCCCCCCCCCCCCATTGCCGAGGCTTGTGAGCTGGTGTTGTTATTACCAGCATCAAACCTCGCATAGAAGGTATTGAGGTCGTTTGCTAAGGAGATGTCATTGTTCAGTTTGAGGGAGGCGCCTTTGTAGTCTGTCATCGTTTTGAGCCCCTGCCACATAGCTCTAGAGTCAGCTTGTTCAAACTGGAGTTCAATTTTATCCCTGTAGCGCCGTTTGGCCTCTGACACTGTCCTCCTTACGTTGTGTTGCGCCACCTTGTGGTCATTCATGTTGCCTGCCACTAGGCCGTCATTGTATGCTTTGGTGCGCTCTCTCAGAGCTTCACGGACGGATTTGTCTACCCAGGGTTTTTGATTTGGGTAAACTTTCATTTTGGTAGTGGGGATTGTTTCTTTCACCCTAGTACAGACATAGTCCAGCACTGTCTCCGTGTAGGCATTAATGTTATCTGTGTCGCGGAATACAATCCAGTCTGTGTTGTGGAACACTGACCGGATCGTGTCCTCTGACGTCACATCCCATTTCTGCACCTCTCGCGAGACTACGGGAGTACTTTTAATTCTTTGTCTGTACTTTGGTGTAAGGAAAATGGATGCGTGATCTGACTTGCCAAAGCCACTATCAGAATGAGCCTTGTAGCCACCTTTAAATTGCGTGTAACAGTGATCTAGGATGTTACCGCCTCTGGTGTTGCAAGTCACATGCTGGTAGAAATCAGGCAATACCTTTCTCAGATTGGCGCTATTGAAATCTCCCAGTACTAAAATGGCGGCGTTAACGTTCGTCGCTTGTATATTATTTACCTCGTCGTGTAGTCTGGAGAGCGCGGCGTTGTTGTTGGCTTGCGGTGGAATATACACTCCGACCAGGACGATCGCCGTTAACTCCCTCGGGAGGAAGAAAGGACGACACTTGATGGTTATATATTCCAGTTCTGGGGAGCAGTAGTTGGATAATTCCTTCACATTCGTTGGATCACTCCAATTTTTGTTAAACATGAAGGCAATACCTCCACCACGTTGTTTACCGGACTCTGATTGTGTCCGATCCTTCCTATGGATAAAGAAGTGATCCGTTGGTTGAATCGCGTGATCTGGAACCTCCGGTGTTAGCCAAGTTTCGGTGAAGCAAAGGACATTGCAGTCCCTAACGTCTCTTTGATATTGAATCCTTGCTCGGATGTCATCCAGTTTATTGTCTATTGATTGTACATTGGCTAGCAATATACTGGGAAGTGGTGTACGGTGTCGTCTGGATCTCAGCCTGTTTCGGATCCCAGACCTTTTTCCTCGACGTCTTTTCCTGGGGTCTAGGAACAAAGGATCCGGTCCTAGTCTCCGGAGGATTTCTTCCGGCCATTGATGTGGTTCGGAAAGTTGATCCAGCGAGTAATCCAGTTGGTAAGTTTCCCGTAATCCAATGTCAATGATTGACTGACGGTCATACACATATAATGCACCAACAGTTGGTGCAAATAAAACTCCTAATACTATAAAAATTAACAAAATAAAGCACAGTCTCGTCGGAGCGATCAGAAAGGCAGCCATCACAGCAGCGCCAATGGTTCCATGGAACAAGAGCGCCTCCGGGCGCAACAACTAAGTGAGCGCGAACACTTTACCATGGAAAGAGAACGCCTGCAGGCTCAACAACTGAGTGAGCGCGAACAATCTGCAGACCAACGAGAGCGCCTTCACGCGCAACTCCAAGCGCAAGCCCTTAGTGAACGCGAACACTCTGCAACCCAGCGAGAGCGATTCCAGGCGCAGCAAAGGAGTGAAGACGACCGCATACGCCTGGAGACCAGACGCCTCCAGACGGAAGAGAACATTGGAAGAGACCGCGCCGATGCACAGCGCGACGCCGCCAATGCACAGCGCGACGCAGCCCAAGCCCAGCGCGAAGCAGAGCGCGACATCGCCCACATCCAGCGCAAAGCAGAGCGCGACCGGCTACAGGCGCAGATAATGAAGCAATTGATTGCCAGGGCGACACCCCCTCTCTCCGCACGGAGCTCCAGGGCATCATCACGACAAGGGTCTAGGGCACCTTCCCCTACCCGACCAAGTGACCCGGAGCCCGGCCAACAGAAGGATCCTATCCACGTCTCCGAACCCCCTCCCCGACCGGTCCATACGAGACCCAGCAACCGGGAAGAGCCGGCCTATGCCGCCGAGAGACTGAATAGAAGACTTCAAGACCTAGAAGACCTAGTAGAGGAAGAGGAAGAGGAGGAAGGTCAAGCCCACCAGCAGCAACGTACTCCACAGGACCAGGAGGTCCAGTACAGCCCAGACTTCACCCCCGAGGCACTGCGCTACAAACCCCAGACTCAACTCAAGGGTGAGTTTGACGCACAGCCAGCACCGAGGAACAGCACCTGGGTACCCGGCATCTGGTACCCACCAAGTACCAGCCCACGACAACACGTACGGGGAGACTCGCCCAGGAGGCCTCTCCCCCAACGCTCACCGATGTGCCAGCCATCCATGGCATCGCACCTTGGCACACCGACGTTCCCGGACTTTACGCACGAGGACAGAGCACAGTACACGGAATTACGGATGTGCTTAGAGACTATGATGTCCGACGTCCCTGATGAGTCGTACAAATATGCTATCCTCCTCAAGCATCTCAAGGTGCCCAGAGCGCATAATATAGCGCTGGCATATTCCAACTCAAGCACCCCATACTCCGCGGCTCTAGTAGCCCTCGACCAGCGTTATGGACGCATATGGGACTACGTGATACAAGAAATAAGGAATATTGACCATCTCCCCCCAGCCACAGACAATCGATCATTGGATGACCTCTCTATCAAGGTACAATCCCTGGTAGGGATGCTGGGGTCCCAAAAGGAAAAAGGGAGACACGAACTATATGCTAACTCTAATGTAGAACGAATATTAGAGAAGCTCCCTCCAGCCCGCCAAGAGCGCTTTAGGCGGCAGAGAGACCACCGTGATCCCGACGGTCCGGAGCCATCCCTCCTAGACCTGGCCGACTTCCTCGCGAGAGAAGTCAGCAGCCTACGACTGGATACGTTCGTGCGGAGTGGACCAAGCCCAAGAGATGGACCTCGGAGATCCAATGATAACCGCCGGTTGGTGACCGTTATGCACCAAGCCGAATCAGTACCGTGGCACAAGAACCACAACACCCCCTCGACGAAAGAGAAGTGGAAGATTGTATGCCAGTACTGCGAGAAAGAACATTGGCTGTCTCAATGTGACACTTTCAAGAAGATGACCGCCGACGAAGTGAGTCAGTGGATCAAAGCCAACCGCCGCTGTTTCCGCTGCGCGCGCAGCCATATGGCAGCCGAGTGCCGCCTAAAGAAGAAATGCAGCAGGTGTGACGGCGCCCACTTGGATGTCTTGCATGACAGCAACAGGAAGAAACTCGCACCCCCAAGCAGCACCAGAGTAAATGTCATGTATATCGACCCCGCCAGCAGCGGAAGCTCCCGAGTGCTCTTGAAAGTGGTCCGAGTGATATTAAGCTACGAGGACAAGGTCATGGACACTTACGCCGTCCTTGACGATGGGTCAGAAAAGACTCTCCTCCTCGCATCCGCTGCAGCCCGGCTGGGTCTGCGGGGGAGCGAAGAAACAATGACAATTCGTACTATAAGAAGAGACCTGAAGACAATAAAGGGTGAAAACATCTCCTTCACTATCGCAGCAAGCGGGCAGCCCGAGAGGCAGTATAGGATTACTAATACTTTCACCAGCCAAGACATAGGCCTGTCACAGTACACCTACCCCATCCCCAAGCGGATGGAAAAATACGTGCACCTACGTCAACTACCTATACCGCTCATCGACGGCGCCACCCCGACCCTGCTCATAGGATCCGACCACGCACACCTCATTGTCCCAACGGACCGGGTCCACATAGGGCCCAGAGGCTGTCCAGCAGCAGTCGAGACCCGCCTAGGATGGACACTACAAGGCCCCCTCTCCAGGTCTCCCAACCGACCAGCAGCCACTCGCTGCCTCCACTCCAGAATGACAGAAGAAGACACCACCCTCTTACAGCACGTCAAGAGGCTATGGACACTAGACACAATGCCCTTTAAGAATGAAAAGAAACTCATTTGTTCAAAGGAAGACACTTATGCCATAACCCTCCTCGAGCAGAGGACAAAGAGAGTCGAGGTCAATGGAGTGATGAGATACGCAACTCCACTCTTGAGGCGAGAGGGTATGCCCACCTTCCACGCCTCAAAAGAAGCTACGGAGCGATATCTACTGAACACCGAGCGGCGTCTAGCCAGAGACCCCACTCAAGCCACTGTGTACCGCGCTGAGATTGACAAGCTAATCACAGCGGGACACATAAAGAAAATTGACATTCAAGAGGCCGATCAGACGACCGAATCATGGTACGTGCCCCACCACAAGGTCCACCACAACGGCAAGGATCGTATTGTGTTCAACTGCAGCTACCAGATCGGACTACAGAATCTGAATAAAGAACTCTTGCCCGGCCCAACACTCGGCCCCTCTCTACTAGGCGTGTTGCTACGTTTCCGCCAAGACAAGGTGGCCATCAGCGGCGACATCAAAGGGATGTTCCTGCAGGTGCGACTAGTGGAAGAGGACAAGCCCCTGCTGCGGTTCTTATGGAGAGAGAGGATCGGGGATGAGCAACCATCCATCTACCAATGGGAGGTCCTCCCTTTCGGAACCACATGCAGCCCATGCTGTGCTACGTTCGCACTGCAAAAACATGTCGCAGAGGACCCAGCAGCTGACGAGGAGGTCCGACAAAGTGTAGAGAGGAGTTTCTACGTGGACAACTGTCTACAAAGCGTCTCGACGCCAGAAGAGGCCGAGGCCCTCCTACTCAAGCTCCGCGCCTCCCTGATCAAAGGCGGCTTTGATCTCCGGCAGTGGGCCAGCAGCGACCCTCAAGTACTTCGCAGCCTCTCCCCAGAGAACAAGGCAGCAAGCAGCGAGACCTGGATGGCGACCATCCCAGGTGAAGCCCAAGAAATGACATTAGGACTAGTCTGGCGCTTCAAAACAGACTCGCTCCATTACAGACACACACCCCTGACCAAGGAGCAGGGAAGGTCGATTTCACTACCGACCACCAGACGGAGTGTATACAGAACACTCGCCAGACAATATGACCCGTTGGGATGTATCCTACCTTACACCACCAGGGCAAAAATGATTGTGCCAGAGCTGTGGGACAAGGAACAGGGCTGGGACAACCCCATACCCGACCACCTTGCTTCCACATGGAGAGAGTGGGAAAAGGAACTCAACTCGCTCCCAGGTGTCAACATACGCCGCAGCTACTTCCCACCCACAGTGCGGCTGGAGACGTGCCAGATGGACCTGCACGTCTTCAGCGACGCCTCAGAAGTAGCCTACGGCTCGGTGGCTTACTTGCGGGCCCGAGAGGAGGGAGGAGAAATACATACTGCCTTCATCCTGGCTCGCTCAAGGATAGCCCCCCGCAAGCAACAATCGATCCCGCGTCTAGAGCTCTGCGCAGCACTAGTAGGCGCGCAACTTGCCACGTTAATCCAACGTGAACTCACCATCCCGGTGCAAAGAACAATCCTGTGGTCAGACTCCATGACCGTACTCACATGGATCCAGTCCGATTCGTGTAGATACAAGGTCTTCGTGGGAGTCAGAATCACAGAGATCCAAGACTTAACAGAATCAGCATGCTGGAGGTACGTGGACACAAAACAGAACCCAGCAGATGTCATCACACGGGGAATGTCCCTAGATGACCTCACACGTCACAATATCTACAGTGACGGTCCCGAGTTCCTCAAGCTCCCGGAAGAAGAGTGGCCTAACCCCACCCCACGGGAGGCTAGTCAAGAGGAGGCAGAGATGAAGAAATCTATGTTCTGTCGGTTGACGCACACACCAGTCCCCACCGACCCTAACATAGACGACTGCCCCACCCTTGAGAGTGCGCAGTTAAAGACATTCCTGTGGCACCACCCTGAGGTTCCCTCCACTACTGACATTAATGCAGCTAATTACGAAGAAGCAGAACTCCTTCTGCTACAGCGAGCCCAAAGAGACTCGTTCCCCGACGAGCTAGACTGTCTGCAGGGATCAAAGCCAGTCCCGTCAGACAGCAGACTGCTCCACTTGGCCCCTGAGCGCGACGCCCATGATCTCATCAGAGTGGGTGGTCGTCTGAGAAGGGCCCCGGACTTAACGGACGACGTCAAGTTCTCTATAGTTCTCAACAGCCGACACAAGGTCACAGAGCTCATCATAAAGAAATACGACGAGGATGTGCACCACGCTGGGGCAGAGAGAGTCTTCGCTGAGATCCGACGTCGCTATTGGATACTGCAAGGAAGAGAAGCAGTACGACGCTTCCAGCGGACCTGTCTAGATTGTCGCAAGTGGCGAGCACAGCCCAGTATACCCAGGATGGCTGACCTGCCTCCCTGTCGCCTCCGACTTGGCCCTTTCACTCCACCGGCATGGACTGCTTCGGCCCGCTGTACGTGAAGAAAGGAAGAGGGACGGAGAAGAGGTGGGGCATTGTATTCAAATGCATGACCACCCGAGCAATGCACATAGAACTCCTTCCAACCATGAGTACGGACTCATTCCTTATGGCCTTCCGGAGATTCACAGCGCGAAATGGAAAACCGTCACGGGACAAACTTCAAGGGCGGAGAAAGAGAGCTGAGAGAGAGCTTCCAAGCTATGGGCCCAGAACTTAAGACCCACCTCGCTCCCTCTCAGATTGACTTCCAGTTTAACCCCCCGAACGCCCCTCACTTCGGGGGAACCTGGGAACGAGAAGTACGTTCAATAAAGACAGCCCGGTACGCCATGCTTGGGGCCCAGACCGTGGCTGAAGAAGTCCTCACGACAGTCCTCACAGAGATCGAGGGAGTATTGAACTCAAAGCCCCTCGGTTACGTCTCAAGTGATGTAGCAGATGTCGACCCAGTCACCCCCAACACTCTCTTGATGGGGCGGCTGGACCCCGCGCTCCCACAGACGGTGTACAGACCTGAGGAAGCGAACGGCCGAAGAATGTGGAGGTACAGTCAAGTATTGGCTGACAAGTTTTGGAACAGTTTCCTCCTCCACTATCTACCGTCTCTACAGACCCGCCAGAAATGGGTAAAAGATAGAGACAACTTGACGGAGGGCACAGTCGTCATGATCATAGACCAGTCACTACCCCGAGCTATGTGGCCGGCCGGCCGCGTAAGCAAAGTGATCACTGGTGCCGACGGAAAGGTCAGAGCGGCAGAAGTTCTTGTCCAGGGACGGACATACACCCGACCCGTGGCGAGGCTGATAGAGTTGCCAAGGCTCCCTGACTCCCTTGATGACGACCATGACCCACTGACTTTGTGAATTGCCCTACTCCCCACAACGGACATTGAGTAGTTGACAAGACGGTTAATCTGTCTCTGCTTATCTAATTAGGTGCGGACTAAGGAGGCGGCTGTTACAAAGGGTCAGATTAAACCGAATATATATATTTATTGCTTGAGATCCCATGTATAATATTTGTATATCGTTTGATATCCCTTGTATATTCTTTGTATATATACACGGAATATCCCTTTACCTAGGTACAAACCAGACCATAATACTCGTTCTCCTATTGGACAGCGACCCCTAGGCGCCAACGGCCATACCCCCAATGGCAAGTTCAAAGACAACGCCAAGGCATGTCTCAACATGTCCAGGTTTGCGCAGTAATACGAGACAGAACTGAGGTTGGCACTAGATTATTCACCTTACGTATAAATACGTCGCAGGTGGATACAGCAGTAGAGTATCCTAAACGTTGAAGCCTTCACCACGATACAACGTGCCGTGAAGTGGGCCTCTTTGCCCCTGAATAGAGCCTTGAGAACCGCGTGCGAATATATAGCTAAAGTGTCAGAGTTTAACGCCGTATCGTCGAGTTCGACTTATTCTATTGTGAAGTAATAGTCTATTATTTATAGTGTATCGTGCGGCTACCGTTCTACAGTGACCAGCATTACCACCGGTTCGTCGTACCTATAGCTAGTGCACTTATCCAGGCTGGGCGGCCTAAACTCGCGCCACCACCCGAGGAGTCCTAGACGAGAACCGTTGGATATGTACACCGGAGAACCTACACCAGCGAATGCAGAGCCTTTTCCGGCTGGATTATATTGCTTTGGTACCGTGGCTGCTGGAGCAGAGAACCGTCTACCCCACTGTCGTGCGGGATCTACCCCTGTGAGGAGCACCCTCGAGCCCGCCTCTAGGACCAGAGGCTGGCTAGCTTTCATCCATGCTGTCGTGCATACTGGATTATAGCTGTTGCTTTGTCTAAGGACCAAGGGAGTACTGCACTGGCTCCTGTATCTGGAGCCTCGTTATTCCGCGTTGATCCAGACTTTGCTCCCGAACATTCCTCTACCCTGCCGGCTTACAACCGGAGGGAACCCCCTAGTGTCTCCAGCTGACTACGAGTGTGCCTTATGTAATTACTATGCTACAGGTGGCATCAGTTATACCCATCTTACTATTCTCATGGACTTACGCTCTTGACCTACTTTAAGTGTTCTTCGCCTTACAAGCGCAATTATAATTCTCAATCTGTAACCTACCGTTGCTGCTCTAATAATAATAAATACCTCTAACTAGAACTTTCTTTGTCATTGCCGTATTCTTGTGTGGGTGTTCACCAGATATATCATGTACTGTATGGCCAGTAATTAAAGTACATAACTAAGTAGTGGTTTAATAATACCATACTCTCAATACAGTCAGGGAATTGTACCCCTCAGTTACAGGAGAGTTAGCCAAAGCCGACCGCACTTGCCATGGTAGCTGCTGCAGGAATAGCTCCTTAAAGATAAAACAAGGCTTGTGGTTGCCTGGTGGTAAAGCCAACATTCGATCCATTAGCTCCGATGGTTTAGCATCACCCAAGCCCGGCAAAGACAGTAGCTGACGTGCACGCTCAGACTCCGTTTGACCAAAAGTTTCTAGCAGCACGTCTTTCAGTGTGTCGTACTTACTATCCTCCGGAGGATTCCCGAGCAGATGTGCTACTCTGGATGCGGTAGCCCCGCCGAGCGCCGATACCACGTAATAATACTTTGTATCATCCTTTGTTATCCTCCGTATAGCGAACTGCGCCTCCGTTTGCGCGAACCAAACAGCAGCCTGCTGCTCCCAGAACTCCGGTAGCTTCACTGCTACAGCGTTCACAGACATGTTTGCGTGTTCAAAAAATGTAATCCAGTCTTTGGAAGCGTCCAAAAACGATCGTCAGAGTCACCAATGTAGGAGTGCGGAACAAACAGACTGCCAGACGGTTGTTTAGATGCAATACACGTAACGTCTCATGTTTACTTCCCACTTCCTTAATACAAACTAATACGTCATCACGTCAACCCGTGTGACTACATAACGTCAATGCCCTCTAACCACACCCTGTGCATAACATTGAACATGGAGGTGACAGAATATGAATCTGAATTCTATTCTCCATTATTGTCCCCCACAACACTGTATATTTCTCTCATCGTTTTATAAATCAGAGTTAATTATATTGTTCTTTCTACTATTACCCTGCCCGTACGCCTGAATACTTTCAACAACAAATGTTTGTTTCCGCGTCTCTGATTGGCCACGCGTGTTTCTGGTCATGTGACATGTGCGCCAATCGTGGGACCGCAAGTTTCTACACTGGTTAAGCTTAGGCGCTCTTTCGAAGTTGGTTATGGTTAGAGTTTGTCTTAGACTTAGAGCATGGCGATAGAATGCCTGCCCTTCTTTCGACGGTTAAGCTTAGGCACTCTTTCGAAGTTGGTTAAGGTTAGAGTTTGTCTTAGAGCAGACCTGGGCATTGTACAGGCCCGCGGGCCGATTCTGACCGGCCCGCGAAAGATTACATGATAAAAAAAATAAAAAATAAATAAATTAAAATATGTTTTTTTTTTTTTTTTACTTTTTTCTTTTCATGTCAACGTTCACACGCACAATATACGCTTACCTAGGATTTGACTTGATTCAACAACAAAGCAGTCGGGGCAAGCCGAAAAATGGTCGAAAGTGTGGTTATTTGAAGTTTGGATTTCTTTTTTCACAACTGAGGTAGGTAGATTAAATTTTTAGAGACTAAAGTACAGAAAAAAGGTACCGTTGGGTACCGGTATCGATTCACAGGTACCGGTACCGTATCGGTTCAAATGTGAACGGTACCCATCCCTACTGAACACACAACTGCAGGGCAAGGGCATTTTTGCTCATGAAATGCATAGCCATGTGAAAGCCTTCATGACAAAGTTGCAATTAATTTCAAGGCAACTAGGCAGCAACAATCTCAAACACATGAAAACCCTGAAAGAAGTCAAACCATCAGCTGATCACCGGCACAGGTACTCATCCATGTTGGGAGCACTGCATGATGAATTGTCAAGGCGTTTTCAAGATTTCAAAAAGGTTGAGGATGAAATGCAGCTGGTTTCCTCTCCCTTTACCTGCAGTGTTGATAGTGCACCCACTGATGTTCAGCTTGAACTCATTGACCTGCAGTCTAATTCACTACTGAAAGAGCACTTTAAGTCAGCATCACTGCTAGAGTTCTACTCTGCTCTCAAGGAGGAGAACTTTCCAAACATGAGGAGACATGCTCAGAAGATGTTGGTTCTCTTTGGATCCACCTATATGTGAACAGACATTCTCAGTCATGACGTTTACCAAGTCCAGGTACAGATCCTCTCTCACTGATGAACATCTGGCAGCTGTGCTTCGCATCTCCACCTCAGACATGCAACCTGACTTTGATGGACTTGTTAAAGCTCAACAGAGACTGGATTTATCACACTGAATGAAAAAAAAAAAAAGCTGAAGAACACTAAAATGTGGAAATATAACAAGTGAAATGGGACACTTGATATTTTCTTTTCTTTTTTTTGCACAGTTCTGAAAACATTAAATGTTTAAAGGGGAACTATCTTATAAATGGCCTTTTTGAGTGTTTAGCATTGTTTCCTAGCTATGTGAACTTATATTAATATGATCTATGTCTCAAAATTCTCATATTGGCGCATTCTTCCAATTCTCCTCTCACAATATTCACCCTCACTGAACTGAGTCGTTTGAAAATGTGCCTATATGTGATGTCATATAGTCACTGCTGCATGTTAATGTTCAGGCGAAGACGACGCTCCGCAGTGGTTTAGGAGCCCAGGCTCAAAACAGCTCGAGATCTTGAGGTAGAAAAATGCTGTTTTTGAGGACTTGATTAGAAATACAAAACAATGAATAAAAAAAATATATATATTACAGAGGTGTTCCATAGACTCACAGGAATTGTGTAAAAGTGCCCAAATAGTGAAAGAAATAGTAAAATAGTTCCCCTTTAATATAGGCATGTAGAGTAAAAAAGGCTACTGACACTTTTCATGTCTTGTTTATTTTGGCTATAAGATGATGTGATGTCTTTAGAAAGCTAAGAAAATCCTTGTTTCAATAGTATATGAAACTCAAAATAATAACTTTATTTGTATAGCACTTTTTCATACATGCCCTTTGTTATTAATGTTTCACATTTTGTTTATCATTTTGGAAATAAATTCTATTTGAATAAATGATATTTTTGAAAGCTAACTTCACCTTTTAATTGCCAAATAATAACATACACTCTTACCAGGGGTCAAAACAATGCCATTTACTGCTTTTTATATAGAAATAAAATGTATATTATGCATAATTGAGTTTGGAATTTTGGCCCGGCCCTCCAACATATTTTCAGTTGCTCATTCGGCCCCCCGGGAAAAATAATTGCCCACCCCTGTCTTAGAGCATGGCAATAGAACACCAGGTAGTTTGCAGGCTGTTAGACCCGGAAATAGGCGCAGAACTTGCTGTCCCACGATTGCCGTACATGACCTGGCCAATCAGAGCGTAAAACTCGAATGCGGAAACAAACATTTGTTGTTGAAAGTATACACGCTGCCCGTACCTGTACCTCCCCTCCCCCATGCTGCTATGACACCCCGCATTTTCCCAAGGGGATCAATAAAGGAATATCTCATCTTATCTTATCTTGAACATGACCATGTTGCAACACTGATGTAACAAATGGAGTCAATCCCATCCACTGAAGTTCAGGGGAGACCAACCCTTAAAGGAAAACTCCAACATTTTGGGAAATTTGCTTATTTGGCATCTACCCTGGAGTTAGACAAGAAGATACATACCCTCTGTGCATGCAGTAGGAGTAGGAAGACACGCACCGTTAGCCTAGCTTAGCGTCAGAGTAGGTTCCTCCATTAGCCTAGTTCCAAATGTCTTTGCTGACAGAGTCAGCTGTGGAGCGACAATAATATGTTCAGGACGACAAGGTTTCTCTCTTTAGCCTTTGGCGTGGTTTATTATCACATTGCACCCAACAGTACACATCAGACCTTCTCCTTATGAGAGCGACGGAGGAAGAGAAAGAGGGGGGAGGGAACAATCTCTTATATACCCTCTCACCTGACGTCAGCCCTAATAGCTACGTCTCCTTGCGCCTATAGCACCCTCTTGTGGAAACAGTTAGACAGTTACATGCAATCATACATAACATCTAACTTCAACAGTCTTTCTACTCCTACTGCATGCACAGAGAAGAAAAAGGTATGCATCTTCTTGTCTAACTCCAGGGTTCCCAAAATGTTGGAGTGTTAAGATACATACCTTTTTCTTCTCTGTGCATGCAGTACGAGTAGGAAGACGTGCACCGTTAGCCTAGCTTAGCGTCAGTCACTGGAAGTAGGTTCCTCCATTAGCCTAGTTCCCAACGTCTTCCTACCCTCGTGCCACACCTCCCCACATACCTGCACTCTCAGATAATTCGCCTCACCGCCCTCCTCGCTGGTATTTTGTTTCCCCCGCTCTACCTCTCTCTACCCTCCTTCTCTCTCTCTCTCTCTCTCTCTCTCTCTCTCTCTCTCTCTCTCTCTCTCTCTCTCTCTCTCTCTCTCTCTCTCTCTCTCTCTCTCTCTCTCTCTCTCTCTCTCAGCATGGAGCAGCCAGCTAGCAGCCAACACAAAAACGCCCCCCCCCCCCCATCGTGAGTCTCTCCCCTGGGCTCCTGCATGCATCAATCTCCACCCAGATGCATGCGGTAGCTGTTGACACTATTGCCCTGCTGATGGTTCAGCAAACATCCATCATACTCTCTGCCCTGCCTTCATTTTGCAAGTCCTCTCTCTCAGTAAACTTAATTCACTTACCTCATCACGGTGTGGTCAATTATTAGTTATTATTACATGGCGTTTTCACATTCGCCGAAAATTACTCGATAACGGACCTCTGCCGAACAATAATGACCGCTGTGCGCAGCTGTTCGCAATCAAGCCCACTGACACACTGCATCAGTGCAGCCAATCAGACACACCTGCTGGCTGCACTGACAGCGGAGTGTGTGTGACGATGACAGCGGGAGCGACAGAACAGAACTGCGTCTGCATTTGATCTCGTCTTGTCGATGTAAAATGAATTAGGTATATTGTTAGTAAGTTAGCCATGTAATAAGCGGGATAATGTATAGCTATAGTCGATCATTGTCGCAAAATAATTGACCTTCACTGACGTTTAAAACACCTCGGCGAGGCGCCTCGGTATTTTAAACTCCGTGTCGGTCAATTATTTTGCGACAATGACCTCGTAGCTATACATTATCCCTTACTTAGCGTGTTGCTAAAAGGCTGACAATTTTGTGATTGATAGACCAACGAGAGGATGAAGGTTTTGCCATTCCTATGGTTCTCTGAGGACAATTCAACCACTATATCTGATACTCCTCACTGCTCACTGTATCTGGTATTTTAGTTCTCACTGTATCTAGTACTGTATTTCTCACTGTATCTAGTACTGTATTTCTCACTGTATCTGATAGTCCTCACTGTATCTGATAGTCCTCACTGTATCTGATAGTCCTCCCAGTGTATAATTCACATCACAGATACGTCTTCTCCACTTCTACATAGACTCTAAACAGTGTGAGCAGAAACAGCTGTTGCCCAGAGCGTTATACTGTAACTGACTATACGTTGAATGACTTGCATAAAATGAAAAAGAGGCCAACATTGTAACCCAATGCCGACATCCTGTATGTGGATGGTGGTGCTATTTGTGGCAAGAGCAATGGCTGGCAACGCAATGACATGTACATGTTTCATGTCTGAATGAGGTATTGACTGTAAGCAGAGATGATTGGATCTACCCATAGAGATGCACGCTGCAATCTCAGCGGGCCAATCAGACACAGTGAGGAGGAGAACCAGGAATAGATGTTGACCTATGAGGAAGCAGGATATGTAGCGAACCATTTTCTGTATTGTAGGTATTGTATCAAATCAAATGGATTTATTTTTCTTGGTTCTTGATTTTGCTAAAAGATTATGAGGTAACTTTTGTTTTCTTTGTCGAAAAAGATATCGAGTGAATGCATTGCTGTTTAAATTACCCTTGCTATAATGACATTATTATAGTTGAGTCCAACTATTACTACAACTGTTACTACTACACTACTACTACTACTACTACTACTACTACTACTACTACTACTACTACTACTACTACTACTACTACTACTACTACTACTACTACTACTACTACTACTACTACTACTACTACTTACTTACTTACTTACTTACTTACTTATTTACTTACTTACTTACTTACTTACTTACTTACTTACTTACTTACTTACTTACTTACTTACTTACTTACTTACTTACTTACTTACTTACTTACTTACTTACTTACTTACTTACTTACTTACTTACTTACTTACTTACTTACTTACTTACTTACCTACTTACTTACTTACTACTACTACTACTACTATGCCACCCTCTGAGAAACACTTGCAGGAAGGTGGACCACAGCGTGTTAGCTAGCCTAGCCAGGTCGGCTAACGTTAGCTTCTTCAACCAGCACTCCGACGTCAAACTTGGATTATTTAACATCCGCTCCCTCACTGGCAAGGGACAATTACTGCAAGACCTCCTCCTCGACCGCAAGTATGACTTTTTCTGTTTAACAGAGACTTGGCAACATCCCAATGACTTCTCTCAGCTGAACGAGTCTACCCCACCTGGGTTTGTTTACACCTGCCAACCCCGTCTCACCGGCAGAGGGGGAGGTCTCGCGCTAATCTACCGCGAGTCTTGGAAGGTCTCATCTGTCACACTGCCAGTGTCTCATTTATTTTAGTCTGTAGCTCTACAGTTAAATGGACCTACACCAACTATTTTAGTAAATATCTACCGCCCACCCAAACCAAACAAGGATTTCATTGATGAATTCAACACATTTCTCACCCACATCTGTTCACTCTCATCCAACATAATTCTGTTGGGTGATTTAAATATTCACATGGACAACATGAATCATGCTCTCACTAAGGACTTCTTGCCTGGACAGTTATATATCGCATAGCTCTGCTCAGCGTCATAGTGGCAATACTCTTCATATCCAGTATTGAACTGAAATAAATTCTTACATACCATCATCTGTCTGGCCACACCCCCATCCGCTACCTACATAAGCAGGGGTGTGGCCATACCATCAGCTCCTTCTTCAATTTTCACCACGTTGAGTGCCTGTTTACACCACTTTAAGTTTGCTGAATTGTTTTTGAAGAAAGTAGAAGATCAAGGAGCTACGTTGACATTATATCTTTGTTTTCTCTCTCACTATTTTCGAAAAATACGGCGATAATGTCTTCGTCACTGGGGTGTCTGGAAGATGATGATCATTCTGACCTCAACCGGCATTTTCGTATTAGGGGCTCGCGTCACTGGTCTAATCCCCACCTGCAGTCCTCCAAGCTGCAGCTGGACAGGTATTACTTTCGGTTCTGCAGCTGGACTGTGCAGGAGGCGTCGGCTGTTGTGAGAAGCTACTGTAGCTACCTCTGGGTGAGTGATGATTTTGCTACGCGGGCGCCAGTTGTGTTGCTATGAGGGGGTTAGCTGCACAATTTACGAAAGCCGGCCCCAGACTAGTATCCTTTTTCTGCCTCTTAGACGGCAGAGGGAGGGTCCTGGTTTGAAGCCCACGGTAGTCTATCTCAGGGGTTCCCAAACTTTTCAGGCCAGGGCCCAGAAAATAAGGCGTCAGAGAGCCGCGGCCCAATGCACATCGTCAGGCTTTTTTTTTTTTTTTTTTTTGCCAGGCGACCGATTTTTTAAGCCAAATATCACTTCAATCCTATTAAGTTAGTTCAAGTTAGTTATTCATTTATATGTGCTATTTATGAGAGGGCTAACTTGTTGCAAAATAATAATGAACAATAGAGCAAGCAGTGCATTAGGCCTAGCAGGTCAGAGTAAGTCTCATTGGAGGCTTTGAAACAGTACTGAACAACTACTACTACTACTACTACTACTACTACTACTACTACTACTACTACTACTACTACTACTACTACTACTACTACTACTACGACATCGACTACTACTATTGTATCATTCCTTATTCTTACTATTTGTATGTGTTATTGTCTCACACTGCAGGAAACCATACACTCCTACTGTAAATGCTGGGCTGTTCCATGTCCACTGCACTGGTCCACAATAAAGTCCCCTTCTGTGTGTAACCTCCCCCTGTGAGTCACCTCTTCTCCCGCTGACGGGGAGCGTGCTGTCAGAGCCGCGTGTATGCTTTCTACAACGCAGTTGGGTTTCCGGGTTCCTCTGATTGGCCACTAAGCCCACGTGACCCTATGCTATTACGCCCCCCTTATTGCCGCCAGTTATCGCTTACGCCCGCGCATGCGCATGAACCGCGACAAGCCCCTCAGCCAGCCAGCAATACTAAGCTCTAGTTAAGCTAATTTATACCGTAACGAATCATTAAAAAAATATACCAACTGGAATATGTTGTTTCTTTACACATATGTTGGATTCAGTGGCGGCTGGCCACTAGGGGCGCTCGGGCGCCGCCCCCCCCTGGTTAACCCTGTTTAAAAGAGAGAAGAATAAGATTTTTTTTTTTTGTTTTTTTTTTTTATAGCCCTATAAATAATATAAACATGTTTAAAATGAATAATATTTACTCATTTTAAGTATGTTTGTGTTTCCAATGCACAATATAACGTTAATATATCAAATATAAATAATCGTTTTCCTGAACAGGAAGTGACTCACTGTCTGATAGAGAATACGTTCCGTTACCGTAGCCGCATTTCTCCTCGCCGCATTTCTCCTCGACGCATTTCTCTTGGGCTAGAGGCAATAGCGATTTGAGTGCGCGTGCACTCATCGCTGTATCCGTCGCAGCCAATCAGTGCGTAACGCGCTGTGCGTTGAAATATGATGTATTATGATGGAACACGGGCGCGTTTTGAAGCGGTCTAAGCAAGAGGCGTCTATAATTTCCGTAGCCGCATTTCTCTGAGACGCTCTCTGATTGGCCGACGCAGCGACGACAGTACTTTTCCGTAGCCGCATTTCTCGGTTTTGCTTAAAAGTGGACGGTAGAACGCCAGCTAGTTTGCAGGATGTTCGATGCTGTGTGTTGTGATGCAGTCTCGAGTCTGGACAGTGGGCAGTGGATATACATCGACAACAGTCTGGGGGACAGTCAGTGGACATACACTTTATCAAGCCCTCCGCTGGACCACGTTTCAATTAAACAAAGTGAGTTAATTCTCTCTCTCTCTCTCTCTCTCTCTCTCTCTCTCTCTCTCTCTCTCTCTCTCTTAGCCACTCAGCTAACGTTAGCCGCTGTTAGCCACTCAGCTAATGCTAAACTAACTAACTAACTAACTAACTAACTAACTAACTAACTAACTAACTAACTAACTAACTAACTAACTAACTAACTAACTAACTAACTAACTAACTAACTAACTAACTAACTAACTAACTAACTAACTAACTAACTAACTAACTAACTAACTAACTAACTAACTAACGCTCTCTCTCTCTCTCTCTCTCTCTCTCTCTCTCTCTCTCTCTCTCTCTCTGGAGTGGAGTTTCGTTTGGATTGAAAATAAGTGGATTATGGCTTGTTCAATATCGTCTATGTTTGAATGAATGAATGAATGAAAACTTTATTAACAGATTGCAGAATGGGTACAATACAGTACGGCTCAATACACACAATTGTTAAGGGGATGCAGACCAGAGAAAGACGTTTGTCTTGTTTCCATCAGGGTCCCCCGTTTTCGATTCATATCGATAGTTTAATAGCTAGCCTTGGCTCGTTTAACAATATGCAAAATATGTGTACAGCCCTGTACTCATACTGAAGTTATTCTTGGTATATACTACTACACATACTAGGTCTGATTGTGTAACGAATCGATTCCACGTCGCGCTGTGTGTGAGAGAGAGAAAGAGAGAGAAGGAGAGATAGAGGGGGATACTAATTAATTCCGCCCCCCCCCCCCGTGAAGAATTCACGAGCCGCCACTGGTTGGATTATGTACAAATCTAATCATGACATTTAAGACATGCATGACATACAGATATATATATATCTGACTCTGAGCACCTGAAGACTGTGCTATTAAACCAGGAAGTGCAGCACTATGTCAGCAGAGTAGTACCGTAACGAATCATTAAAAAAATATACCGTTAACTGGAATATGTTGTTTCTTTATACATATGTTGGATTATGTTATTGGTTTGTCATGACAAACCAATAAAAAATCGCGTGACTCGGGCTTCATCAGAAAGATCTCTGCGCCGAGAGGCATTCTATAAAGCTGGGAACGAGGTTAGTCCTTCTCAGCCAACCTCAGCGCGCGATTGGCTGAGGTTGAGTAAAATGCCATGGTAAGTCAATCAAAGGTAGAGGTGGGCGGGTTCATCCAGTGTCTGCACACAGTGCGACAACACAAGCCAGTCAACGTGAGACCGCGGTCCGTGTAAGTTTTGATAGTTGTTTTGGTGGGCAAATAATCCAAAACGAATCCAACGAACAACACACGCGAGCATTCAATGACAGACCGCGGGTCCATGAGCATTTTTGTTCACTCTAGTCTTGTGTTAGTTGTGTGTTGCACTGCAGTAGTGGAGGCTCGCCTCTGCTGACATAGTGCTGCACTTTCTGGTTTAATAGCACAGTCTTCAGGTGCTCAGAGTCAGAGATATATATATCTGTATGTCATGCATGTCTTAAATGTCATGATTAGATTTGTACATAATCCAACATATGTGTAAAGAAACAACATATTCCAGTTAACGGTATATTTTTTTAATGATTCGTTACGGTATAAATTAGGTTAACTGGAGCTTAGTATTGCTGGCTGGCTGAGGGGCTTGTCGCGGCTCATGCGCATGCGCGGGCGTAAGCGATAACTGGCGGCGATAAGGGGGGCGTAATAGCGTAGGGTCACGTGGGCTTAGTGGCCAATCAGAGGAACCCGGAAACCCAACTGCGTTGTAGAAAGCATACACACGTCAGGGCCCACTAAACTGGCAAAGGGAGGGTGTTTGGCCTCCTCATACAGGAAGTCTTTGGTAACACTTTATAATAACACTCAGTTAAAGGAAAACTCCAACATTTTGGGAAATTAGCTTATTTAACATCTTCCCTGGAGTTAGACAAGAAGATACATACCTTTTTTGTCTCTGTGCGTGCATTTAGCTTAGGGAACAGCCGCTCCGTTAGCATAGCTTAGCTTCATCACTGGAAGTGGGGGGGGGACAGTAGCCTGACGTTCCCTACAGGGTTTTACAGTCACCAAATACACTCCAAATACAACTCCAAAACGTTCCTGTAAACATGTTGTGACCTGTGTATTCACCACGTGGAGAAATAAAAAATAATTGAATTAGACAATTACGTTTTATAAGCAAATATACTCTGAACTATTTTTTGCCTAACCACTCGAGTCTCTGGGCGCAGTCAGTGGTTTCAACGTGAAGCCGTGTTTGTTGATATTCTCATTCCTTCAAAGGATCCGAACCGATTGAAGTTTATGGATACCATGACTTAAAATCCTCTTACCTTGACGATTAAAAGCCTCCCCAATTTAGAAAACAGTAATCCAATGGCTGGTATTGATAATATAATACTAACTACTGCACGTAGCTAACTGGAGCTAACACAGAACGGGACGGTCAACAAAGCAAATATAATGACTTCCGTTCTGGGGGGTTTCAAAATAAAAGAGCGACGTCTATACTAGCAGCGGAAAACGTTTATTTTGTACATTATCTAACGTTAACATGAACCTAAACTAACTTTAGGTTAGTTGTAACGTTAGTTTAGGTTCGTGTTAACGTTAGATACTGTACAAAATAAACGTTTTCTGCTGCTATATACGTCGTTTTTTGGAAGTATTCCAAAAAAAAGTACAACTGATCCAATCTTCTCAATCTTTAGCAATAACATTTCAGAACATGAACAGTTCTTCAGAACATGAACGGTTCTTCAGAACATAGGCTTCTCAGTGGTGTCAGTGGACTCATCCACAGCTATGGAAATGCACTATGCATTTTTTTATTCTATCACAAAGCTGTTTAATCAAATTACCAGCCAGTATTTCAGTTATTCTGGTTGCTGTGCTATCTGAGGGGGATTTGCTTTTCTTTGCCATCAAACATGGTCTCCATCACTTCAGTCATACATAATTTCTATTACAGTATGTATGCATCAGAGAATGGCTTCTTGTGTTTAGCCAAAACCCATGTCACTGAGTGTGACATATATTTAACAATAATTCTGCTTGCAGCTTGATATGATGATTTCATTCCATTTATTTTTGTGGTTCTTAGCACTGCATTTTGAGGAAAGGTTGCATCAAAACTGTTTTATTTTGTAGTGGCGTTTAAAATTGCCACTCTTTACAAGAGCTACCGTTTCTTGGCATATTAGGCACATTGATTTGGTGCTGGGAGGATGCACGCATATTTTTCAGTCCATTCACCTTTGAATTGCAGCGATTTTCACTGTCGACTTTTCTTTGAACATGCCACATTTTTCGACTAGCTGCCTGCTGGCGAAACTAGGCTACTAGCTACATTTATCTCACGGAGATAAAACTGGGAACGAGGTTACTAGCTACAGTACCTTCAGATATAGACTATGTAGATGCGCTGTCAACTCTCTGTTATGGTTTGTAACCGACCCCAATCGCACAACACAAGACAGGTATGAGAGTAAGCCAAAACAGGGCATTTATTTCTTACATAACAAAAACGGCACAGTCCCTTTAAGGGAGAACACAAAAAACACTAGAGTCAAAGAATATGAACAATGCGGCACTGTGCCTTTAAGAGGCGAACAGGCTAAGGGACTAAGGCTAAGGGACAGGGCCAGGGCTAAAATGTCAAGGACCTAAACCAGGGGCACTGGAGAGGGGGACAGGGACAGAGGCCCGGAGAGGCGGGCTGGAGACAGGGACAGAGAACAGGGTTAAGGCCTTGGACAGGGCGAGGGCCAGAGCTGCTTACGGGGACGGGAACAGGGGCCCGACGGCGGAGGCCTGGCACAGGGACCAGGGGCCCGACGGCGGAGGCCTGGCACGGAGATCTTCCTCTGATGCTGCAGACGGGCAGCGCAGAACACAGGGGTCCCAGGGGACCGGGGCGAAGAGACGCATCCTCCCGTGGAATTAGGAAGTGATGCGCGCCGGCTTGACGTCTGGAGTGGGAACACCACTCCAGGCCTGGCACGGAGATCCTTCTCGGATGCTGCAGACGGGCAGCGCAGAACACAGGGGTCCCAGGGGACCGGGGCGAAGAGACACATCCTCCCGTGGAAATAGGAAGCGATACGCGCCGGCTTGACGTCTGGAGTGGGAACACCACTCCAGGCCTGGCACGGAGATCCTCCTCCGATGCTGCTGACGGGCAGCGCTGAACACAGGGGTCCCAGGGGACCGGGGCGAAGAGACGCATCCTCCCGTGGAAATAGGAAGCGATGCGCGCCAGCTTGACGTCTGGAGTGGGAACACTGGAAAACCTCTCGTAGAGAATTAGAGAGCGTAGACGGCGTCCCACTCCAGGCAAACGGCGACAGGTGGTGAAGTACAGTGAAGTACAGGTGGTGAAGTACAGGGGTGGCACGACGTCTCACGCCGGAGACGCGGCAGTAGATTGTAGTAACAAGAACGACCCGACCAGGACTGGAGGGGAGGTCCAGGTATTTAAAGCCCTCTGGGGCGCTAATCATAATCTATGACAGCTGCGAAAGGTAGTCCAAGGGTGGGGGCTGGTGAAGAGTAGAGGAGAGTAAATCATTGCAAGGGTGGGGGCTGGTGAAGGAGAGTAGACAGGGAAAGTCCAAAGGTGGGGGCTGGTGAGGTGAGGAGACAGGGAATAAAGGTCCAGGGAACAGGCGAATCCTCACACTCTCGCTCTGACTCGAACCGCTGAATGAGACAACACGCATTCCGTGAAGACCCGCCCTAGTCTGCCTCCGCTATGGTAGCCTACAAGTGATAAAATAAATAAAACTTCCAACTCGCACAACAACTCGGCAAAAAGTTGCGCGCGTGCCGCACTAACACTAAACTTTGATGTCAAGTAGGGGGCCGCAAAATATCATCCAGCGGGCCGCAATTGGCCCGCAGGCCGCAAGTTTGAGACCCCTGATAGAGGAAGTATCACGTGAGTGAGACTTGATGTCTATTGAATGGAAGCACGATACATTAGCAGAGCCAAGTTATTCGTGCTGCCCCACACTTTTAAGGTATGAGCAGGCTAAACACCTTTTTTGTTGGTAAATCTATTCCATCATTTCAGACCTACAACTCTTATATGTTGTGTAGACGTACTTGATGTGGTGGGCGCTAACGTTACATTTGAATTATGTGTTTGTTCCTAATGTGTGTTCCTAATTCTGTCACTGTTTGATGTCACAAAGAAGGGTGTATCCGAAAGCTGTCTACAACATTTGTAACAGGTGATGAAAAAACAAAACAAATAATTAACTTTATTAGACATTTGTTAATGATGACGTGTCTACTGAAGTAGCATAAAGAATTGAACAGCTAATCAAGACGAACTGGAGCAGGAATGTCCGAGTCCAGGGGTACCGCTGTGTACCAAGCTGGAGGTGGAGGTAGTGTGAAGAACCGACGATAAAACACAGGGAAGACAGGGGTTACATAGGTACACATTCCAGATATTCCACACACACCACAGTGACAACGAATCAGAGAACACAGACAATTAGTGACAGGGGAGACAAGTGACAGGTGTCAGAATGGTGTACGGTTCTCAGGCAGCAGCCAGAGAACCCAGAGCGTTACAGTACCTCCCCCCGATGAACGGCACCAGACGTTCACCTAGGGGCCTCGGGATGCAGCCGCCAAAAATCATCGATCAGGCTGGGATCTAAGATATCCCTTTGAGGCACCCAGGAACGTTCTTCTACCCCGTACCCCTCCCAATCCACCAAGAACTGAAACCCCCTACCCCTCCGCCTACAACCTAGGATCCTCCGCACGGCTGACCATCAATAATACGGGCCAGAGGAACCGCAGGAAGCGGCGGGGCCAAGGGCGATGAGAGGAATGGCTTCAACAGGGACACATGAAACGTCAGATGAACCCTCATAGAGCCTGCAAGCCGCAGCCTGTAAGCCACAGGATTCACCCGACGAACCACTCTAAAGGGCCCTATGAAGCGAGGAGCAGTGATGCCAGTAATTGTAATCTGATTACTTTTCCCCGAAAATAGTAATCTAACGCGTTAATCTTTAAAAGCCAGTAATCTGATTGCAGTTACTTGTCCAAGTGGCTGTGCATTACTATTTCGTTACTATCTCATCATAAATTCATAATGCAGGCGGAATGCAGTATTTTATTTCGTTTTCGACAGTCAAAAATACATTTTGAGCTGTTTTTCTTATTTGGGAGTGACGTGGTGTGGCAGTGAAAGGGTTAAATACAAGAATGTGTCCCGCGGCGTGACTGGTCCCTCTGTCTGTGAGTGACTCTGCTTTGGTCCAATCACATTCCCCATCCACAGTCTGCGAATCAGAGGCAGAGTAGGGCGGGTCTTCACAGCACGTCATGTGACATATGCGCCAATCGTGTGACAGCAGGGCTCCGTCGTCGGAGAATTCCACCCCAAAACGCTTGGCAAAATTAAAAGTGAAACCGCAAGATAACTTTTGCGGTTTCTGTTCAGAATTCCACCCCAAAACGCTCGTCTAAACGTAGCCTCAGTCACTACTTCACGGCGGAGGAAACAAAATTCTGTCTACTGCTAAAAACAGCACATCCAATTGCATTGAAAGCATCTGGAATCACAACACTAGCCGACGCTTCGACTAGGTACAGTACAGGAGGGTTGATGGTGGCAGAGCAAAAGCTCTTATTTGCCAGATTTACAGTTAATTTACATGTTAAAGAGAGACTGATTGTATGTTTATAGAGAGACATTTATAAAAAACTATTTAATAGTTACAGTTGATATAATTGAATAGTTCAGCCTGCATTTGTTAGATGTGATACACTGGTTTTGTAAAACCACTGGCTGGCTGCTCTAATGCTGTGAGCATCATAGACTGTTGCTTTACCATACTTGATGGTACAGAAGCTGAAGCACTAGTTTAACAATTTACGTTATGTGCAGAGAAACAAGTTAAAAACAATTTATGCACTTTCAATAAAGCGTTTAAAAAAAACTGTTGGGGGAACGACGACGACTTCGTAACCTAGTTACTTTCAAAGTAACTAAGTTACTCTGATAATCAAGTAATCAGTAAAGTAACTTAGATTACTTTTTAAAGGAGTAATCAGTAATCAGTAATCAGCTTACTTTTACAAGTAATCTGTGGCATCACTGGCGAGGAGCCAGCTTCCTGTATTCCACCCGGAGAGGGAGATCACGGGTGGAAAGCCAAACCCGCTGACGGAGGCGCCAAGGCCGGCGGCAAACGCCTTTCAGAACCTGGAAGCGAACTGAGGACCCCGGTCGGACACAATATCCACTGGAAGCCTGTGGACCCGAAAGACGTGCTGTACCACCAGATCAGCCGTCTCTCAGGCCGAGGGAAACTTGGGGAGGGGAATGAAGTGGGCTGCCTTAGAGAAACGGTCCACTACCACCAAAATGTTAGTGAACCCATCTGACAGGGGAAGGCCAGAAATAAAATGCAGGGATATGTGCGACCAGGGGCGTTTGGGAATAGGAAGCGGTCGGAGGAGACCCGCTGGTGCACGGCGAGAGGTCTTACTGCACGTGCACACCGGGCATGAGCCACAAAGGAGCGTGTATCCCCCTCCTCTTTCAACCACCAGAACCTCCTACGGATAAACTCCAGAGTTCTGGCGGCCCCAGGATGGCCGGTGAGTGAAGAGGTATGTGCCCACTGCAGCAGGCACAAGCGTGCAGCCTTGGGCACATACATCCGCCCCGGAGGACCCCCACCGGGATCGGGCTCCCGTGTCAGAGCCGATCTTACCACCCTATCTATGCCCCAAGACATGGGTGCCAAAATCAAGGCCTGTGGAATAATAGGATGGGGCTTTTCCTCCCGACCCGGAAGATCAAACTGGCGTGACAACGCATCAGGTTTGGCGTTCTTGGAACCGGGCCGATAGGAGATGGAAAATTGAAATCGAGTGAAGAATAACGCCCACCTGGCCTGGCGAGCGTTAAGGCGTTTAGCCCCTTGGATGTAAGCCAAGTTCTTATGATCAGTCCAAACAATGAAGGGATGTGCCGCGCCCTCCAACCAATATCTCCATTCCTCCAGTGCCAATTTGATTGCCAACAACTCCCGATTACCCACGTCGTAATTACGCTCGGCCGAAGACAGCCGGCGAGAAAAAAAAGCGCAAGGATGCACTTTACCGTCCTTTAAACATCTCTGAGAAATCACCGCCCCCACTGCGATGTCAGAGGCATCCACCTCCACTATGAACAGAGTCTCTGCATCGTGGCGGATCAGTACAGGGGCGGAGGTAAATCGACGTTTGAGGTCGCAGAAGGCCGACTCTGCCCTAGGGGACCATTCAAAGCCAGGGAGAGAGGACTTAGTGAGAGCTGTTAACAGATTGGCTAAGGCGCTAAAATTGCAAATAAAACGCCTGTAAAAATGTGCAAAGCCCAAAAAACGTTGTAACTCCTTGAGCGACGAAGGCCGTGGCCAGTCCATGACTGCACTCACCTTGGCTGGATCCATGCGAAGATCACCCTTCGTCAACACAAAGCCCAGGAAGGAAACGGTGTCAGTGTGAAACACACACTTCTCTGCCTTAACAAATAGCTGATGCTTGAGGAGACGTTTTAGCACCTCACGAACGTGCATTTGGTGTTGCACCATATCGCGAGAAAACATCAGGATGTCATCTAAGTACACAAAAACCGACACGCCAATTAAATCCTGCAGCACGTCGTTGACCAGGGCTTGGAAAACTGCTGGAGCATTAGCTAAACCAAAGGGCATGACTAAATACTCATAATGCCCGTTGGGCGTGTTAAATGCAGTCTTCCACTCGTCTCCCTCTGTAATCCTGACCAAGTTGTATGCATTATGTAAGTAAGATGAGATAAGATAAGATATTCCTTTATTGATCCCCTTGGGGAAATTCAGGCATCATAGCAGCATGGGGGAAGGGGGGGGGGGGTACAGGTCAAGTTTAGAGAAGCCCTGTGCCCCCTGTAAGCACTCAAAGACGGTGTCCACGAGAGGCAATGGGTAACGGTTCTTGATGGAAACGTCGTTTAACCCCCTATAATCAATGCACGGTCGCTGGGTACCATCCTTCTTAGCTACGAACAAGAACCCAGCGCCAGCAGGAGATGTGGACGGACGAATATGCCCTGCAAGTAATGCCTCCTGAATGTAAGTGTTCATAGCCACTGTCTCTGGGCGAGAGAGGGAGAACATATACGCCCACAGGGCGGAGAGGTACCGGGTAGAAGATTAATGGGGCAGTCGTATGATCTATGAGGCGGTAGTGCCTTAGCACGTGTCTTACTAAAAACATCTGCCAGGTCAAAATAGATCTCAGGTACACCTATTAAATTGGGATTAGTAGGTATTACAGAATCTGCAATGCTCCCCACCATCCTGGAGAGAGAAGAGGGAGATAAAAAAGAAGAGGGGGGGGGGGGGGGGGGGGGGGGGGGGGGGGGTAAACTCTCGCCGGAGACCGACTTAACGCCGGTCTCCATTGAAAGTTCACCCGTGGCCCAATTAATGACAGGGTTGTGAGTAGCTAACCAGGGATGACCTAAAACAATGACAGAGTAGGGAGACACAATAACAAAACAAATATTCCCACTCCCACCCACCACCCGCCACCTGAATGTGCAGTAGAGCTGTGCGCTGTGTTATGCTCCCACTACCAAGTGGCTGTCCATCCAGGGCTTGGACGGGGATGGGTACCTCCAAAGTCTCGACAGGGATCCCCCACTCCTTAACTAACCCAACATGTATCAGATTTCCCGCAGCCCCAGAGTCTACTAACGCCCTGGTCTTCTTGACGTCCCTCCCACACCCCACAGAAACATCAAAAAAAGTGTATTGTGTGCAAAAGAGGAATTGAGCCCACCTGCCAACGCCTCTCCAAGACCTAGCAGGCTCCTCCTTTTACCGGCGGTGCCCGACAGCTGCCGAACCGATGGCCGGTGCGTCCACACCGGGAGCAGCGCCGTTCTTCTATGAAGCGCCGCCGCTCATCGTCCGAGAGTGACAGCGCCCCAAGCTGCATGGGTTCATCACCCAGTGGCTCACTCGTGTATTATATAATTATTATTATACAATATCGCCTCCATGGTACCTGGATGGTCTGTTCTTCTGTTACGGTGAGTGGCAAGGTCCCAGTAGTAGAGGAATAAAGGAGGCAGAGAGTGATTCCTTTTAATGATGGAACAATACACCTGAGCAACAGAGAATAGGCAATGACGCCGAGCGTCTATTGAAGTAGCATAAAGAATTGAACAGCTAATCAACACGAACTGGAGCAGGAATGTCCGAGTCCAGGGGTACTGCCGTGTACCGAGCTGGAGGTAGTGTGAACGAATCAGAGAACACAGACAATTAGTGACAGGGGAGACAGAATGGTTTACGGTACTCAGGCATAACCCAGAGCGTTACAATTAAACAACATTATTTAATGATGAACAAATCAAGTACAAACAATGTTGATAATGAGTTATAAATAATGTAGAACTAATTTGTAAATGTTATACAAATATAGGTATAAATGATTTAATAATAATTTACGAATGTATACAAATGATTTGTTCATGATTAGTTAATTATCTACAAATACCTTATAAAGGTCTTATAACTGAGCGTTATTATAAAGTGTTACCAAGTCTTTAAATGGTAAATGGTGCATTTATATAGCGTTTCTATTATTACCCATTCACTCACACAATCACATTCACACACCGACGGACCATGCAAGGTGCCAACCTGCTCATCGGGAGCAATTAGGGGTTAAGTGTCTTGCTCAAGGACACTTCGACGTGCTGCCTGAGAGGAGCGGCAATCGAACCGGGAACCTCCGGATTCCCAGACGACTGCTCTACCTCCCGAGCCACTGTTGCTCAGGTTAATAAGTAAGGATCTACTTAGCGGTCTGTAGGGTGATCTATCAGGTTAATAAGTAAGGATCTAGTTAGCGGTCTGTAGGGTGATCTCTCAGGTTAATAAGTAAGGATCTACTTAGCTGTCTGTAGGGTGATCTATCAGGTTAATAAGTAAGGATCTAGTTAGCTGTCTGTAGGGTGATCTATCAGGTTAATAAGTAAGGATCTACTTAGCTGTCTGTAGGGTGATCTATCAGGTTAATAAGTAAGGATCTACTTAGCTGTCTGTAGGGTGATCTCTCAGGTTAATAAAGATCTACTTAGCTGTCTGTAGGGTAATCTCTCAGGTTAATAAGGATATACTTAGCTGTCTGTAGGGTGATCTCTCAGGTTAATAAGGATCTACTTAGCTGTCTGTAGGGTGATCTCTCAGGTTAATAAGGATCTACTTAGCTGTCTGTAGGTTAATCTCTCAGGTTAATAAGGATGTACTTAGCTGTCTGTAGGGTAATCTCTCAGGTCAGGTTAATAAGTAAGGATCTACTTAGCGGTCTGTAGTGTGATCTCTCAGGTGAATAAGTAAGGATCTACTTAGCTGTCTGTAGTGTGATCTCTCAGGTTAATAACGATCTACTTAGCGCTCTGTAGTGTGATCTCTCAGGTGAATAAGTAAGGATCTAATTAGCTGTCTGTAGTGTGATCTCTCAGGTTAATAACGATCTACTTAGCGCTCTGTAGTAAGATCTCTCAGGTTAATAAGTAAGGATTGGATCCGGATTTGCTCTTGCTCCTGTTCTCCGGCTCATTGTCTTCATCGAGATAATCCTAAATATATTGGCCCAATTCACATCTGTCCTCTTCGCCGTGAACACAGAATACCAGAATGACAGAATCGCCTATACGATAGCTGCTGCCAACGCTGATGCTGTGTTTTCCATAGCTTTTCTGCAGTAGCTAATAGAGCTCCGGTCACACTGTTTATGGAGATCAACGTCAGTGACGTCACCGCCATCAAAAATGGAGCCGAGCGAAGCGTGTTATGGGAGAAATACGTGACAGGCTGACAGGCATGTACACGAACGGTGATGTCGGAGATATCTATTAACTTAAAGACCATATTAACTAATAAAGACCGTGCTGGAATATGACTGCCCTTTCTCGTTTTGTTCGATTAATACCCAGGGATTAAAGTTCTTCTCAATTTTATTCCAAATCGCGATAGATCTTCCGTAAATGTTCTACCTGCTGCATATGATTTGTAGAGGCATACAATCTATTTTGATGTCGTTATTGGGTAGCCTATATAAACAATAATACGAGAGCATATACAAGAACAATGAATCTCACTGCCATGTATGATGTAGCCTGCCTATATGTGATCAATACAAACTTGAACTTGAATTCCATCATGTCTGTGTGCGGGTCTGCGGGAGCTCACAAGGCTGTTGTCACAATGTAAATAAGAACGTGCACTGAAAAGTTACAGTATGTAGTTGGTTGATTATTTGTATGACAGTCAGTAAACCCTTGCAAAAAGTATCAGTTTTATTTAATGAATTGAAAACATGCAGCATGCCTTTCCTCCCAGCAGCAACGACATGTATCAGGCAAATGCGCATCGCAACATTGACTGAGTGGAATCCCTTTCTATTCACATAACTGCATTTGTGATGGAGCTTTGACAGCTACAGTAACAGTCTATTGCTCGATCCATCTCCAATATCACGATGGACCGTGCCGGTGGCAAAGACCCGAGGGTGGAGAGGACTTGAATGAATTCCATCATCATATTTATATGTTGTGTCTGTCCACTATGTTTGTTACTTTGTTATTTCCCCCCCTATCTATGTAAAGTGACCTTGGGTCTCTTGAAAGGCGCTATATAAAATGAAGCTATTATTATTATTATTGTTATTATTATTATTATCACGTCTGTGCGGGAGTTCACAAATAGACTGTTAGTCTCAGTGAAGTTTCAACGGAGGTAATCTATTCTAACCAACAAATTGAAGTAGAAAGCATTTCGTTGTGACCAATCTTATTTGGAAAAATGACACACAAAATAATAGTATTTAGCTTTTTATTTGAAACAATATTTAATCACGTTTGGAGGTGGGTGTTCTGCGTCTGCCCCCCGTGCCAAACAAGCAGGCCAACCTCTTGTTCACGCGTGAGCACGTTATAATTACACTACTGTCGCTATTTTACAATGAACTATAATGAATTACAGGGCATACAGAAGTTGAACACGCCAGTGTTGAAACTAATGCATGGAAGCTTATTTCCGCGTTGCAGAATGCAGTCTTCATATTCTACCACCGGGCGCCAGGTACGCACGGCCGGAGCTGTGGTCAGCGTTGTAGGTCAGCGTTGTAGCCAATGAGTGTAGCTTTCCAATGATAAACCATGTGGGGGGGTGCGAATAAGGGATCTACAGTAGGTGACGAGCGAAAACAAGAAGTGAAGAGAATTCCGAAAGAATGGCTGTGGACGAGGTAATGGAATACTGGAGAGCTTTTTTGGCACCTGGTTTACCCGGATCTCTCTCAAAGACTGAACGGATTCTGATCAAATTTGGACCTGTACTACATAGGATTTCAGGCTATGGATCCGCGGTGGTTTCCAGCTTATACCATTTTTTTATATATATATTTGGGGGATATTGCAACCACTAAAGAAAAATGTGAGTACACAAGTTCAACTCAAGTTCAGACCTATGTTACTCTATTTCATTAGCACTAAAAGTGATTTTCCTTTTTTGCGTTAGTAACTTCAGAATGTCATCTTTCAAAAGAGACCAGGCGTATGCATGTGCTATAACTATAAAGTATAAAACTAAGCTTTTCAAATAAAGTATGCAGTCCTCAAGTTCAAGTAAAAAAAAGATTACACTTTTCTGCCGGCCTGGCTAACTGGAGGCTAACTACACACCCTCAAAACCCCTACACTCTGTATCTTCTAACGACACACGCTCAACACCCCTACACTCTGCATCTTCTAACTACACACCCTCAAGACCCCTACACTCTGCATCTTCAAACTACACACCCTCAAGACCCCTACACTCTGCATCTTCAAACTACACACCCTCAAGACCCCTACACTCTGCATCTTCTAACTACACACCCTCAAAACCCCTACGCTCTTCATCTTCAAACTACACACCCTCAAAACCCCTACGCTCTGCATCTTCTAACTACACGCCCTCATGGCCCCTATGCTCTGTATCTTCTAACTACACGCCCTCATGGCCCCTACGCTCTGTATCTTCTAACTACACACCCTCATGGCCCCTACACTCTGCAACTTCTAACTACACACACTCTTGACCCCTACGCTCTGCATCTTCTAACTACACACTCAAGACCCCTACGCTCTGCATCTTCTAACTACACACCCTCAAGACCCCTATGCTCTGCATCTTCTAACTACACACTCAAGACCTCTACACTCTGCATCTTCTAACTACACACCCGCATGGCCCCTACGCTCTGCATCTTCTAACTACACACCCTCAAGACCCCTATGCTCTGCATCTTCTAACTACACACCCTCAAGACCCCTACGCTCTGCATATTCTAATTACACACCCTCAAGACCCCTACACTCTGCATCTTCTAACTACACACCCTCAAGATCCCTACGCTCTGCATCTTCTAACTACACACTCAAGACCTCTACGCTCTGCATCTTCTAACTACACTCCATCATGGCCCCTACGCTCTGCATCTTCTAACTACACACTCAAGACCCCTACGCTCTGCATCTTCTAACTACACACCCTCAAGACCCCTACGCTCTGCATCTTCTAACTACACACTCAAGACCCCTACACTCTGCATCTTCTAACTACACACCCTGAAGACCCCTATGCTCTGCATCTTCTAACTACCCACCCTCAAGACCCCTACGCTCTGCATCTTCTAACTACACACTCAAGACCTCTACGCTCTGCATCTTCTAACTACACACCCTCATGGCCCCTACGCTCTGCATCTTCTAACTACACACCCTCAAGATCCCTACGCTCTGCATCTTCTAACTACACTCCATCATGGCCCCTACGCTCTGCATCTTCTAACTACACTCCACCAAGACCCTACGCTCTGCATCTTCTAATTACACACCCTCAAGACCCCTACACTCTGCATCTTCTAGACACACCCTCATGGCCCCTACACTCTGCAACTTCTAACTACACACCATCTTGACCCCTACGCTCTGCATCTTCTAACTACACACCCTCAAGACCCCTACGCTCTGCATCTTCTAACTACACACCCTCAAGACGCCTACGCTCTGTATCTTCTAACTACACTCCCTCATGGCCCCTACGCTCTGCATCTTCTAACTACACTCCCTCAAGACCCCTACGCTCTGCATCTTCTAACTACACTCCCTCAAGACCCCTACGCTCTGCATCTTATAACTACACACCCTCAAGACCCCTACGCTCTGCATCTTCTAACTACACACCCTCATGGCCCCTACGCTCTGCATCTTATAACTACACACCCTCAAGACCCCTACGCTCTGCATCTTCTAACTACACCCTCAAGACCCCTACGATCTGCATCTTTTAACTACACACCCTCAAGACCCCTACGCTCTGCATCTTCTGGCCGCCTGAGACCCACTCGTATTTGGGTTCCAGGGGGGACATCAAAGTGAAGCAGGCTATTCTCTGTCCTCTCTCCACGGTGTTGGAACATATTTCCCTAAAGAAACTAAAAAGAAAAGGGACCTTACTGTCTTTTACCATTATTTGCTAATATGTCCCAGGGGTGTCAAACTCATTTTCACAGAGGGCCACATCAGCATTATGGTTGCCCTCAAAGGGCCAAAGACCGTATAAATGTTAATGTAATGTAAAATAAATGTAGCTACTCATTTACATATTGTTAAACATGTTGTTTCTGTATTTATTACTTATTCAAGTTATACATATTACATATGCATTTGCATAGATGTAAAAATATATGTTAGCTTATGTTATTTTAACAAATAATTTTAGTTTATCAGAACCCCATATTACTCCATCAATCAATGATCAAACCATTCAAGTAAATAACAAAGAAGAATATCATCAAATACAAGCTATGACATTAAGTTTGTTCAAAACCTTTTTGTCACAGTCAAGAGGGGCAGAACTAACAACTGTGAGCTGCAAAGAACACGTGGGACAGATGTAGCAGATGTTACAAAAACAAATGGCTGCACACAACCTTGCAGGCCATACATCCAACTAATGGAAGATAGTTTAATTAACTTTAATTAACAGATTGCAGAATGGGTACAGTACAGTACAGCTCAATACACACAATTGTTAAGGGGATGCAGACCAGAGAAAGACTTTCGACTTGTTTACATCAGGGTCCCCCATTTTCAATTCGTAATGAAATTGCTATTATGTGTCTGCATGAACACACAACTGTAACTGTACTCAAAAATAACAAAATAAGGGTTGTCTCAGTTCACAACTATATTGGTCAAGTTTTGGGTGGGACTTGTTTGCGTCCCTACAGCTTCTTATTCAATTGAGCGAGATGCTCGGTTATGTCACACAGCCAGTTTGCATTTGACAGTTCAGACAATATTTCTTCAACCCTTTGTTACCTATTCCGCCTGGATCTTTTTTGTATTTTGGGCTGTAAAATTGTCAAATAATGTCTGAGGAGTAAGTGCTTTTGGCTTTTTTCCTTTGTTACTTCATCAATACCTCAGATGTTCAACATACATGTATGTGTAAGAATGTGTAATAACTAAGGCTGTCAAAGTTAAAGCTTTATTAACGCATTAACACACAATTATTTTAACGCAGCTATTTTTTAACCCAAGATTAATGTTAAAAAAATAAAATAAATAATGTTTTATTTTTTTTCAGAGCTCTTGGGGGCCACATCAAATGACGTGGTGGGCCACATTTGGCCCCTGGGCCATGAGTTTGACACCTATGGTTTATACCACTATGCACTCAGAGTGTAACACTCAAGTTCGACACTGTTTGACGAACAATACCACTTACCCTTAGCTGCCAGAGGTGTACCCCTCCTGATGACTTGTTGTACACAATTTGTAAGTTGCTTTGGATAAAAGCGTTAGCTAAATTACTAAATATGAATGTAAAAGAAAAAGTATATTATTGACATGTATAAGCTGCCGGTAGGATGTGGACCTCTGTGGCCAGTTGATACACAATGATTAATGATTATTGACAACACAGGCGGTTCAGCTTTGCGCTGCTGTTTGACGGATGTTGACACCCGTGAATGGCCGTGAATTATATATGACTTATATCAGGGTAAGAAACGTATGCAGTCAAATGTTCTACAAAACATCAATTTAATATAAGCCATAAAACATAATGCAATCTCTCTCTCTCTCTCTCTCTCTCTCTCTCTCTCTCTCTCTCTCTCTCTCTCTCTCTCTCTCTCTCTCTCTCTCTCTCTCTCTCTCTCTCTCTTTCTCTCTCTCTCTCTCTCTCTCTCTCTCTCTCTCGCAAAATCAGTCTGTCTGATTTGCAAACAAACCGTGGCTGTGCCGAAAAAGGGCAATTTGGAGCGGCATTATACAACGATGCACAAGAAACACTGCGCGGATTTTCCTCCAAAAACAGTCCTACGAAGAACAGCACGCCAGCAGATGAAGTCTTCACTAGTGGGACAACAGTCCACTTTTAGGAAGCCCAACACCGAGGCAAAAGCTGCAACAATTGCATCTTATCGTGTCAGTCACATTCTCGCTAAAAAGAAAAAATCCTTCAAAGACGGCGACTGTGTAAAAGAGGCATTGACTGCCGCTGCTGATTCACTCTTCGGTAATTCCAAGTATCACACAGAGATTATGAATGCTGTTAAAGACCTTCAGCTGTCACGTAATACTGTGACCCGGCGCTGTGAGGAAATGTCCAAAGATGTTCACGAGCAACTCATGAGGGACATTAATACAAGCAATATTATTCCCTGCAGTTCGATGAATCGACTGATATGGTAGATGTGCCCCAGCTATGTATTTACATTAGAATGGCCTTTGACGACATGAGCGCAAACGAAGAGCTGCTCAATATTGCCTCTTAAAGGACACACTAAAGGTGAAGACATCTTTCAAGCCTTCATGGAGTTCGCTAAGCAGAGCAAACTACCACTCCATAAACTCATCTCTATTACAACCGATGGTGCAACAGCCATGGTTGGCTGTAATAATGGGTTCATCGGACTGTGCAAAAAAAAAAGCCAGGGCAACACAAGGGATGAAGGCAGAGTTCTGGGAGCTACTGCTGCCTGAGAAGTACCCCAACCTCAGGAGATGTGCCATGAACTTAACAGCATTTTTTGGATCAACCTACCTGTGTGAGTCTGCTTTCTCTCACATGAAGATCATCAAGTCCAAGTACAGAACCACATTGACAGATGGCCATCTTGTGGACTGCCTGAGGCTTGCAACCAGCTCCTACAACCCAGACTTTGAAAAACTAGCTACATCTTCCCAGTGCCAGCGTTCTCACTAAGGTAGAGACATTTAATAATAAAAAAAAAAACAAGATAAAGGAGAACTATCAGTGACTGTTGACAGACCTTTTTGTGGAATTGTTTTTTGATTGTATTCCATTTTGCAATGTGACAGCTCTGTTTACACATCATTCCTATTCCCTTTTAATTGTACATATATTTTTGTTTTGATTGTATTGTTCCACTTTTGCTTTGGCAATGTAAACACATGTTTTCTCATGCCCGTTGAACTGAGTGTGTGAGGATTGGTCCGATTCCGCACGCTTCCAGGTACCAATTACCTTCGCGCACCTGAAGTGAGTTTCGAATCAGCTCGGTGGAGCCCTTATATACTCTGGTGTTCCTAACGTTCTGTGTCAGGTCGTTTTGGGCTTACCACTAGCTGCTGCTTGTTATCCTCCTGTGGTGTACCTCGTCTGTTTTCTCCAGGACGTCTATGGAAGTCGCCGCTGTTGCTTCTCTCTGCCATCCGTTGGATCTGTGCCTCATTGCCCGCTTTGCTCAATTGCGCCTTGGTGAGTTTTGGAAACGTATTTTTTGGATGCTCTGTTTTTTCTCGCATTTTTCTGGACTCGGGACCTATCTGTTTTTTGTGTGTTTACTAAACACTGAAGAATTGTCGCTTGTGTTTGTACTGGACTCAGCTAAGGAAGACTGGACTGCCTTGTATCCCATTCGCTCGTTTGTTTACATTCTCTCTCTCTCTGTTCCTTCCCGAGTGGATCTTCAAGTAGCTGCAGAGCCGCAGAGTCAGAGGCGCAACGCCACAGTGCCGTCTCTGCTCTGAGACGAGCTGCAGAGCCGCAGAGTCAGAGGCGCAACGCCACAGTGCCGTCTCTGCTCTGAGACGAGCTGCAGAGCCGCAGACTACTCTGCCCAGGAACATTCTCCCCTTGTGCTTTTTGTTGTTTTCGCTCATTTCTGTTTTGTAAATAAATACGCCCTGGTTTTTGGCTAACTCTGAACTACCTGTCTGTGCCGTGCTGTTGGGGTTGTTAACAAACCATAACATTACGACCCGACCTTGGTCCCATGTGGCGTTGGACTTCGTCACGGGTCTTCCATCGTCCCAGGGAAACACGTGCCTTCTGACTGTGGTGGATCGGTTCAGCAAGGGGGTTAACCTCGTGGCCCTTCCCAAGCTTCCCTCAGCTTCCGAGACAGCGGACCTCCTGACAAGCCACGTGTTCCGCCTCCATGGTTTCCCCCAGGACGTCGTCTCGGACCGGGGTCCCCAGTTCACTTCCCAGGTATGGCGGGCCTTTTGCAAGGGATTGGGGGCAACTGTCAGTCTTTCGTCTGGTTACCATCCCCAGACTAACGGACAAACAGAGAGGATGAACCAGAGCGTGGAGTCTGCTCTCCGTTGTGTTGCCGCCGAGAGACCCGCTTCCTGGAGCCGGTTCCTCCCCTGGGTCGAGTACGCCATCAACTCCCTGGTCAGTTCCGCCACCGGCCTCTCGCCATTCGAGGTATCCCTGAGCTACCAACCCCCTCTTTTCCCTGCACAGGAGTCGGAAGTGGCAGTTCCCTCCGTGCAGGATCATCTCGACCGGTATCGTCAAGTCTGGGAGATCACCAGGACTGCACTGCTCCGGGCATCGGAGCGCGCCAGTCGGGGAGCTGACCGACGCCGGATCCCTGCACCGACGTACCACCCTGGGCAGAGGGTATGGTTGTCCTCCAAGGATCTTCCGCTTCGATCCTCGGCCAAGAAGCTTAACCCCCGGTTCGTCGGCCCTTTTGAGATCCAGAAGGTGCTCAGTCCCGCGGCGGTGAGTCTAAAGCTTCCTGCGTCCATGTACATTCATCCCGTTTTTCATGTGTCCCGGGTTAAGCCTGTCTCTCTCAGTCCCCTGATGCCTCCTGCTCCAGATCCGCCTCCTCCCGAGATGGTGGACGGACACCCCCAGTGGAAGGTCCGTCAGCTCATGGACGGCCGACGGCGGGGACGAGGGTTCCAGTACCTGGTGGACTGGGAGGGATACGGTCCGGAGGAACGGAGCTGGGTCTCCCGCCAGCTCATCATGGACCCCGCCCTGATCACCGACTTCCATCGGTCCCATCCGGGGAGGCCGAGGCCGGGCAGGTCGCCGGGTGGCTCCCGTGGAGGGGGGGGTACTGTGAGGATTGGTCCGATTCCGCACGCTTCCAGGTACCAATTACCTTCGCGCACCTGAAGTGAGTTTCGAATCATCTCGGTGGAGCCCTTATATACTCTGGTGTTCCTAACGTTCTGTGTCGGGTCGTTTTGGGCTTACCACTAGCTGCTGCTTGTTATCCACCCGTGTTGTACCTTGTCTGTTTTCTCCAGGACGTCTATGGAAGTCGCCGCTGTTGCTTCTCTCTGCCATCCGTTGGATCTGTGCCTCATTGCCCGCTTTGCGCAATTGCGCCTTGGTGAGTTTTGGAAACGTATTTTTTGGATGCTCTGTTTTTTCTCGCATTTTTCTGGACTCGGGACCTATCTGTTTTTTGTGTGTTTACTAAACACTGAAGAATTGTCGCTTGTGTTTGTACTGGACTCAGCTAAGGAAGACTGGACTGCCTTGTATCCCATTCGCTTGTTTGTTTACATTCTCTCTCTCTCTGTTCCTTCCCGAGTGGATCTTCAAGTAGCTGCAGAGCCGCAGAGTCAGAGGCGCAACGCCACAGTGCCGTCTCTGCTCTGATACGAGCTGCAGAGCCGCAGACTACTCTGACCAGGAACATTCTCCCCTTGTGCTTTTTGTTGTTTTCGCTCATTTCTGTTTTGTAAATAAATACGCCCTGGTTTTTGGCTAACTCTGAACTACCTGTCTGTGCCGTGCTGTTGGGGTTGTTAACAAACCATAACAGAGTGTGTGTGTGTTGTCAGTGTGTATGCAGAGTGTGAAATAAACGTGAGAAGTTACAGTTACAGTCTTGTCATTCTTGTAATTCCTACACTACACTGTTACAATGATATATAAAATAGCATATTATATTATATACCCATTCAATATGCACATGACAGAAAATATTATATGCCATATAATATTTTCTGTCATGTGCATATTGAATGGGTAATACTATTACTACTAATACTAGCCTTATGCACCTTATGACACTGTGAATATATTTTTCAGTTAGTTAGATAGTAAATTATATTGACCTATTTGTTTACACAGCTTGTGTTTTTTTTACTACCTGTACCCCTCCCCCCCCTTCCCCCATGCTGCTATTATGCCTGTATTTCCCCAAGGGGATCAATAAAGGAATATCTTATCTTATCTTAGCCGAGAGTAGGACAAATTTGGGCTGGTAGCTCTCGGCTAGGTGGCAAATTAAAAAGTAGATCTTGGTTCAAAAAAGGTTGGGCACCCCTGCTCTAAGACAAACTCTAACCTTAACCAACTTCGAAACAGCGCCTAAGCTTAACCAGTGTAAGAACTTGCGGTCCCACGATTGGGCGTACATGTCACATGACCTGCCATCAGACAAACACGAACGCGTTGGAGAAAGGCTTCAAGCAGACCAAACACTACATTTTACATTAACATTTAGTCATTTAGCTGACGCTTTTATCCAAAGCGACTAGTTCTGTACGACAGGTCATCAGGAAGGGTACAACTCTATCAGCTGAGTAACAATGTTCATCAAAGTGTTGCGTGTTACAGTGTAGGTTAGTTTATTAGAACATGTGCATGACAGTAAGGTTAGTTAGGTTTAGATTATTATTATATATTTTTTTTTCCATTATTTTTAGATAATGGTTGAAGAAGTGAATCTTTAGTCGATGGCGAAAGATTGGACGGGATTCGGCTGTCCTAACTGGGGTGGGTAGTTCATTCCACCATTGTGGGGCAAAGACTGAGAATATCGTCGAGGACAACACCAAAGTTCTTGGCGGTCGGGGACGCGGTCACAGCTGCATTCTCGACTGTGATGGAGTGGCCGGCAGGTGGAGCAATTTTGTTTTGCTTAGGTTCAGTTTGAGGTGGTTGGTCGTCATCCAGGCGGAGATGTGGGACAGACAGGCCGAGATCCGCTCAGAGACGTGGATATCTGAGGGAGGGAAGGAGAAGAAGAGTTGAGTATCATCGGCATAACAATGATATGAGAAGCCATGAGACGTGATAATGTTACCCAGTGATTTAGTGTAGAGGGAGAAGAGAAGGGGTCCTAGGACTGAGCCCTGGGGGACTCCCGTCCGCAGGGGGCGGGTGGCCGACAGAGTCCCTTTCCATGACACTTGGTAGGAGCAGTCATTGAGGTATGATGTCAGCCATGTCAGCGCAGATCCAGCCACTCCCATTCCTGCGAGGGCCGCGAGGAGGATCTGATGGTTGACTGTGTCGAAGGCTGCAGATAGATCTAGGAGAATCAGGACAGAGGAGAGGCCTTTAGCTTTTGCTAAGTGAACACTACTCAAGGGATAAGACAGATGTTGTCAAGCCTTCCATTAGAAAGGATAACTTACATATTAAACGATAATTAACATATACTTGAGAATATATGGAGACCCTTCATGGATTAGGATTTAGATTTAACAGATGATCACGTAAACAACTAGCTGTGGTTGTGGACTTTGGAGTTTTTACGGTTGCTAGGGCTGTCCCCATATAGCTGGCTGGTTGATTGGCCAGCCGGTCAAATCTTGGTTCACCTGAATTTTAGCTAAATTACTAAATGAGATGGGGGTAAATCTCTGGTAGGCATCAGCTGGAAAGAGTTCTCCCTACAGTATTGTACTGTATGTGAAATGTTCTATGAAGACCTCAGCAGTAGTGTGTGTGTGTGTGTGTGTGTGTGTGTGTGTGTGTGTGTGTGTGTGTGTGTGTGTGTGTGTGTGTGTGTGTGTGTGTGTGTGTGTGTGTGTGTGTGTGTGTGTGTGTGTTGAGGGTGGTGGTGGCTGTGTGGTGTGTTGTGGTGTGCAGTGGTGCAATCACTGCCATGGCAAGCCTGAGCTGTGGGCCATCCCAGAGGATGAGCTGTGATCCCTGCCTCCTCTGTCTGTCTCTCTTCTCCCCTCGCTTTCATCCCCAGTCCCATGCCAGCTCCCAACATCCTGTCTTACTCTGCCAATACCCTCTCTCTCTCTCTTTCTCTCTCCATGCTCACTCCATCCTTCCACTCACCCCATCCTCTCTCTTGATATCCCCCACTGCTTCTCTCGCCATCCATATTATCCAACCTCTCTCTATTTCTTCATTTTCCCCCTTCCCCTTAAAGGGGTAGTTTTGGATTAGTTTTGACATGGCGCAGTACAAAATACTTGCTAGTAGTGCAGCATAGCCATTGGCTTACTTAGCGAGAGCTGTGGTGCTTAGTAAGAAGAATTTAATACAAATAACTTCTACTGAATAGTTTCAAGTTTCAAGTTTCTTTAATATTTGTCATACAGAAGTACAGAATACTTTTATACAAAATGCTTCTTACTGTTACGCTCCAGAGACTGTGCAAGACAAGATAAGTATGAAATAAAATAACATAGTAAAATTAGAAGTAAAAAAATGAGGTCACAGTGTTCAGTTTAGACATATGTACAATGTTCGATGCAGAATAGACGTAGTTACCATACAATATACAATACTGTGCAGTGTACTAATATACAATACTATATAGTGCAAGGCAGAAATGGGACGAGGTGCAATTTAGGTACAATTCACAGTAGGTGTACGAGTTGTAGTGCAAATCCTTTATCAATAAATATAAAGTGTAAAGTGTGTTTGTGTGATCTAAAGTGTGGAGAGTGGGTGCTGCAGTGTGTTGTTTGTTTGAGTGAGTGTGTGCGTGTGGGTGTGTGTGCTGTGTGCATTTGATGGTTGTTGCGTAGTGTTTATTGTTCGTTTAGCAGCCTGATGGCCTGGGGATAGAAGCTTCTTCTGAGTCTTTCTGTGCTCGCCTTAAGACTCCGGTATCGCTTGCCTGACCGCAGCAGTTCAAAGAGGCAGTTGTTCGGGTGGCTCGAGTCCTTAATAATTCTCTTAGCCTTCCCCTTGCACCGCTTGTTGTAAATGTTCTGGAGGGTGGGAAGCCCCCCTCCAATTGTGCGTTCGGCTGAACGTGTCACTCTTTGTAGTCTGCTACGGTCTTGTGCAGTGCTATTCCCAAACCAGGAGGTGATGTTGCCGGTCAGGATGCTCTCTATTGTACATGAGTAGAAGTTCCTAAGGATCTTCTGACTGACTTGGAACTTCCTTAGGCGCCTGAGGAAGTAGAGGCGTTGTCGTGCCTTCTTCACAACACTGTCAATGTGTGTGGTCCATGTCAAGTCCTCGGATATGTGGGCTCCGAGGTACTTGAAACTGTTCACTCTCTCAACCGGTGCCCCGTCGATGCTGAGGGGGCTGTAGTCCTTGACCCCCGACCTCCTGAAGTCCACAATCATCTCTTTTGTTTTGCTGACGTTCAGGGAGAGGCGGTTCTCCTGACACCACTGTGACAGGTTCTCTACCTCTTCCAGGTAGGCCCTTTCGTCGTTGGCAGAGATCAGGCCCACCACTACTGTGTCATCAGCAAATTTGATGATGGTGTTGTTGTTCCGCTGTGCTACGCAGTCATGTGTGTACAGGGAGTAGAGGAGGAATAGTTGCAGAATACCTCAGAAACAAATATTTGTCCTCTTGATGCTGTATATTATAGTTTCTTTTGAAGTGTCCTTATATAGAAAACAAAGCAGGGCTCGCAACTCACTTGATGCTCCAAGGTGTTTTTTAATTGACAAATAATAGCAGTAGATACAACGTTTCGACTGACCCTTCCGGTCTTTTTCAAGTATGAACACAACACAAAATTACATCTTTTTATACAGGAAATTAAATAGATTAGATATCAGCCCCACCTGGTGATCAGGGGCGGTCCCAAGACTTGCATGATTTATACATTTTATACATGATTTAGTAACAATTTATCTTCTACATTTGAAATTTTTTAGAATGAGATTTTTTTTTATAAATATATATATTGCATATATTAAACACAGTATTAGACATCATTTAAAGATAGGCAGCAGTGTGTAAGGTACTTTCTTTGGACCCGGTCCAGGTCCTAGCCACTGAAAACACAAACAAAAACAAAAATGAAAAAACAAAGTCTCTCCCTCTATAAGTTAAATTTACAAATAATGTCTAATGTCAAAGTCCTCATTGAGTCCTGTCGGTGCCATAGTTTTAAGATAATGGATCCACCATATCTCTCCTCAGTAGGAGATTATCCTTAATAGAACCCATCACCATTGTATGTACGAGTCGCTAAATCAGTAAACACCAAAACCCAGAAGACATTTACACTGGTTGCTATTTGTTTTGAAATACGTTTTAATGATCCTACTTACTCAAAACAAGTTTTTATTCCATATAGGTCAGCGTATACCGTCTAAGGCAGACCGAGGATCCTTGTTTCTTTCTTCCTAGAATTTCTAAAGAAACTGTGCGACATGCCTTTACATTTAAAGCTCCGTCTGATTGGACCAACCTGCCCAGTTCACTTAGATCTAGTAACTCCTTTCATCTCTTTAGGGCATCTATTTTCACTTATCTTCAAACAACCTGCTCTTACTTCTAATTATACTTGAGATATGGAAATAATTGTGTAGGTGCATGCATATATAGCTTTGTATGGGTACAGTATGTGTACATTTACTCACATTTTGGGTATTCTTAGGGGAATCAGTGGGTGTGGGTGTGGCTGCCAGAGTGCTTTTGTGTGTGTGTGTGTGTGTGCGTGCGTGCGTGTGTGTGTGTGTGTGTGTGTGTGTGTGTGTGTGTGTGTGTGTGTGTGTGTGTGTGTGTGTGTGTGTGTGTGTGTGTGTGTGTGTGTGTGTGTGTGTGTGTGTGTGTGTGTGTGTGTGTGTGTGTGTGTGTGTGTGTGTGTGTGTGTGTGTGTGTGTGTGTGTGTGTGTGTGTGTGTGTGTGTGTGTGTGTGTGTGTGTGTGTGTGTGTGCATATGCGCGTGTGTGTTTGTGTGTATACGTATACTGCCATCATCCAAAGCATACTCACCTCATCAATCACAGTCTGGTACGGTTCTGCACATAAACACTCCATTCACAAACTTCTGTGCATCATCAATAAGGCCTCCAAAATCATCCCTCCCTGGACTCCATCTTCACCTCCCGTACAGCCACCCGGGCCAGCAACATCGCAAAGGAGCCCTCACACCCCCTGTTTCAGCCCCTGCCCTCAGGTAGGCACTTCAAGTCTATCCATGTTAAAACCACTCGCTTCAAGGACAGCTTCTCCTCAACTCCTGCCCAGTCCATAGTCTTCCTCCTCTGTGATGAAGGGCTGGTGCTCCTGCCCAGTCCATAGTCTTCCTCCTGTTAGATCTTGACCATGATCAGCCAGTATCCACTCTTCATCTGTTGGCTCGTGTAGTTTCTGCGTTGTGTTTATCTCTTGATCTTCTCATACCGGCTGTTCGTGGTCATTCCCCTTTAATGCAATCCGTAATCATAAGAATTCGACACGTGACAGCCTGATACCTTTCTTCAACAAACGTTGTTTATTCCATAAACAAAGCCTCTGTAATCAGATGGAAACCAATTCTGTAATTGTCCTTGAAAAGTCTTGGGAAGAAACTAAATTCATTATTCTAATGATCTCTCCTTTCACCCCGCTGGGTGGTCATCGCGGCCTGGCTGTTATTCCAAAAGCCTTCTCAGTGGTCGTGCCACGTCAGTCATAGCAACGACAGGCCCGGCCTCTCTTCTCGTCGCTATGTGACGCGTTGTCATGACAACTGCTATTCACCTTTAACACACATTAAACGTTTGTTCTATTGATGTCAACCTCTCTCTCCATAGTTCTCTCTGCCTGCCTGCACTCAGTCCTTATCAGTTGTTATGTGCTGAACGACCTCGGCATGCACACACCCTGCTCGCTGCTACCACACTTACTCTCTCTGACCGCCTCCTCCACCACCTCTACCTCTCTGACCTGGCTATAAGTAGATGCTGTCATCCACCAATATTTCACACTATATACACCTTGAAAAACCTATACATCCTTCATTCCTCCCTTTTGATTCTTCAATCAACCGTCAGAATCAACCAACTACTTGGTTTTTCAATCATACTCTGCTGTTGTTTTAACGTACACGGCTCCCCTCCCTCATGCCCGAGGGAGGGAGACAGCATCCCGTCAGAACTGTGATCTCGCTAGCCGATGCCCACCATGCATTTTCCTGGGGCACCAGGGAAACACACCGTAATACCGTAACACATCCACCTAGGGCTGGACGGTATGGTCTAAAATGTATATCACGGTATAATTTGAAGCATAGACGGTAACGGTATATATCACGGTATATTAACTTATCTTAAAATGTCTATATAAATGCTTCTGAAGGGGTAAAACACTGATATGGCAGCTGTTATTCTGTTACAGCTGCTGAGCTATACTATAGCTAATGTATTCCTTTTTAATTAAATAGGTTCAAGAATCGAATCAGGATTGTTAGCAGAGAGAGAGAGGGAGAGAGAGGGAGGGAGGAGGCTGCTAGTGGAGCCAGCTAACGTTAGCTTGCTGAGGCTACTAGTACATCGACATGCTGCTAGTGGAGCCAGCTAACGTTAGCTTGCTGAGGCTACTAGTACATCGACATGCTGCTAGTGGAGCCAGCTAACGTTAGCTTGCTGAGGTTACTAGTACATCGACAATCGACAGTTAACATTACATAAGGTTTTAGCGCGACGTGGGCATTCCAGAATGGCGAGGATGCAAAGCATGTTAGACCATTGGACTCGTCGCAGAGTTTACATTACACATAGAAATTGTCACACAGCCTTCAAACGCAGGGCAGAAGAGCTAGTTTGCTTCTGTGTTTATTATGAAATTACAATTGCGTGTTGACACGCCCACTGCGCGAAGCCTCTGTGCTCCTAAATAACTTTTTCCAGTTCGCACACATCTATTATCTATGACTAATTCTATCTATTTTTAGGGGCAAATGCGAGTGAAATAGTCGCGCTGTGGTTACATGACGTCATTGCTATTTTAGAGCTGCTCTACCGGTTACAAGGTATAGTCAAAATCCATACCGTAGAGCAAATTCATACCGTTTATACCGTATACCGTTTATACCGTCCACCCCTACATCCACCCCACGACACCCAGAGGCAACCTCAAAGCCACTTAGCACTCCCTGGGAGAGCTCCTTTTTTAATTTAATTTTTTTTCCTACCATGGTTTTTAATTACTCTCTTACTACAATATATCAAAAAGCAGGGTAGCCGGACCAGCACTCTCAGGTTCAACAAGTCATGACTTTTTACTCTTACACTCTTACTCTCTTACTCTCTTACACGACACCTCCCTGTCGTCATTGATCTTGCCATTTGAGGTCTGTCGCATTTCCCCTCGTGCACAAGGAAAATCGAAACAGACCACCCAAACCCACAACATCAATATCTCATACTCCTGTAAATTATTATCAATGAACACACAGGACTTCACGCTGTCGACTTCACGCTGTCGTCTTCACGCTCTCTCTTGTCTCGATCTTGATTGACTCTGGAAGGAAGTCCCCGTTTGTTCATGATTCAACAATAAACCCGCCCATGATCTCTGTTTCAAACGCCTCGAACCAGCGTCTCCGCAGGAAGGCCCCGGTGTCTGCCTCGTCCTCCCTTGGGCAATACCGCCTGTGACCGCCGGACTCCGCCCCGTTGGCCGTCTTCCCCGATCGCTGTCGATGGTCCTCCCTTTCACTATCGGTCATCTCCGGACTATGAAAGCAGACAAACAACCCAGGAGTCCTATGTACACTCAATAGTACCCCTTGTGTTTTCCCGGCCGCTCTGTTATACCATGGACTCGGACTTGCAGCTCATTCCATACTGTAATTTCCGGTTCGCTATATATATTTTCTGCAAGCCCCTCCCATGGCCACGCCCTTTCTCTCCCTACAGGGCGGTTTTCCCTGTCGTCTTCCAGCGCGACACGCAGCAGCTTCTACCCACTCCAGACAGACAGACAGACAGACAGACAGACAGACAGACAGACAGACAGACAGACAGACAGACAGACAGACAGACAGACAGACAGACAGACAGACAGACAGACAGACAGACAGACAGACAGACAGACAGACAGACAGACAGACAGACAGACAGACAGACAGACAGACAGACAGACAGACAGACAGACAGACAGACAGACAGACAGACAGACAGACAGACAGACAGACAGACAGACAGACAGACAGACAGACAGACAGACAGACAGACAGACAGACAGACAGACAGACAGACAGACAGACAGACAGACAGACAGACAGACAGACAGACAGACAGACAGACAGACAGACAGACAGACAGACAGACAGACAGACAGACAGACAGACAGACAGACAGACAGACAGACAGACAGACAGACAGACAGACAGACAGACAGACAGACAGACAGACAGACAGACAGACAGACAGACAGACAGACAGACAGACAGACAGACAGACAGACAGACAGACAGACAGACAGACAGACAGACAGACAGACAGACAGACAGACAGACAGACAGACAGACAGACAGACAGACAGACAGACAGACAGACCGACCGACCGACAGACAGACAGACAGACAGACAGACAGACAGACAGACAGACAGACAGACAGACAGACAGACAGACAGACAGACAGACAGACAGACAGACAGACAGACAGACAGACAGACAGACAGACAGACAGACAGACAGACAGACAGACAGACAGACCGACAGACAGACAGACAGACAGACAGACAGACAGACAGACAGACAGACAGACAGACAGACAGACAGACAGACAGACAGACAGACAGACAGACAGACAGAGAAGCTTGAGGTGTCATCACCTCTGTCCTGGTGGAGGAGGTGGGAGGAGCTGGAGGTGTCATCACCTCTGTATTGGTGGAGGAGGTGGGAGAAGCTGGAGGTGTCATCACCTCTGTATTGGTGGAGGAGGTGGGAGAAGCTGGAGGTGTCATTACCTCTGTACTGGTGGAGGAGGTGGGAGGAGCTGGAGGAGTCATCACCTCGGTATTGGTGGAGGAGGTGGGAGGAGCCATCTATCTATCTGAGCCAAATTAATCTGAACAACACAGTGTTAAAATATGTATTTTTTAATATGACACAAATTAATGAATGAAGGAATCTTCAATCATTTTGATCTCATGGTTTGTTCCAGATGAATCAGTTCCACGGCAACGAGAAGCTGTCAGTAAAGAAGCTGTGTGACCGACCTGAGGCACCTCCCTCCTACACCTCCTACACCCCCTGCACCTCCTCCACCAATACAGAGGTGATGACACCTCCAGCTTCTCCCACCTCCTCCACCAATACAGAGGTGAGGACACCTCCAGCTTCTCCCAACTCCTCCACCAATACAGAGGTTATGACACCTCCGGCTCCTCCCACCTCCTCCACCAATACAGAGGTGATGACACCTCCAGCTTCTCCCACCTCCTCCACCAATACAGAGGTGATGACACCTCCAGCTTCTCCCAACTCCTCCACCAATACAGAGGTGATGACACCTCCAGCTTCTCCCACCTCCTGTGAGGTTTTGCCCGCTGCTCACCACCTTTTCTCTGTTTTCTTTAAGCCTACTGTTAGAAATTCCCTTCTCACTCACTCTCTCTAGCCCCCACCCTCTCGTTCTTTACTCTCGTTTACTCTCAGTGGCCACACCTGGACTATTATCAATTACCTCTCGCACCTGTGGTGGCAGGCTAATTAGTTCCCCTGTGGGCTTTAAATACGAGGGCTCTTCCCCTCGTTTCGGCGTGGGGTCGTGTTGTATTCATGCTGAGTCATATTCTCTAACATCTAGACTCTTTCGGGAGATCCTCTGGTCTACCAATGCTGTATATGGATTTCTCCAGCCTTGAGATGTTTTGCTCCAGCCTTCGTCTGCTGTCGCCGTAGCCTGTGGAGGAGACTGTTCTGCGCTCCCTGTAACTTCCACGGGAGGCACCCCAGCGTTCCACTGCAGACCCCAGCGCAGCTGTTCGTCCTGACGCACATCTAGACCAACGCGCATCTTCCGGACCCTCGGGCTTGGCACGCTCTCCAGTCACCAGCGCGCAACGCGCATCTGCAAGGGCTTGGCACGCTCTCCAGTCACCAGCGCGCAACGCGCATCTTCAAGGGCTTGGCACGCTCTCCAGTCTCCAGCGCGCAACGCGCATCTTCAAGGGCTTGGCACGCTCTCCAGTCTCCAGCGCGCAACGCGCATCTTCAAGGGCTTGGCACGCTCTCCAGTCTCCAGCGCGCAACGCGCATCTTCCAAGGATCCTCGTGCTTGGCACACTCCTCCTCGCAGACGCACCCCGAGGCGTCTCTCGGTTCCGACGCGCACACCAAGGTGTGGCGCGCACTCTGTTCCTCGGCTCCGACAGCGGCTACCCGGTGGACGACACCCTCGCCACCGCCACTGTTCCGACGCGCACACCAAGGTGTGGCGCGCACTCTGTTCCTCGGCTCCGACAGCGGCTACCCGGTGGACGACACCCTCGCCACCGCCACTGTTCCGACGCGCACACCAAGGTGTGGCGCGCACTCTGTTCCTCGGCTCCGACAGCGGCTACCCGGTGGACGACACCCTCGCCACCGCCACTGTTCCGACGCGCACACCAAGGTGTGGCGCGCACTCTGTTCCTCGGCTCCGACAGCGGCTACCCGGTGGACGACACCCTCGCCACCGCCACTGTTCCGACGCGCACACCAAGGTGTGGCGCGCACTCTGTTCCTCGGCTCCGACAGCGGCTACCCGGTGGACGACACCCTCGCCACCGCCACTGTTCCAGCACTCTGTTCCTCGGCTCGGACAGCCAGCCACCCGGTGGCGATGCCCTCGCCCCGCTGCTGTCCCTTTACCTTTACGCATACGCCTGGGTGAGTTTTGATTGTGATGTCACTCACTCAGCGTAATGCCTCTTGCCCCCGTTCCCGCTGCTGTCCCTGTACCTTTACGCATACGCCTGGGTGAGTTTTGATTGTGATGTCACTCACTCAGCGTAATGCCTCTTGCCCCCGTTCCCGCTGCTGTCCCTGTACCTTTACGCATACGCCTGGGTGAGTTTTGATTGTGATGTCACTCACTCAGCGTAATGCCTCTTGCCCCCGTTCCCGCTGCTGTCCCTGTACCTTTACGCATACGCCTGGGTGAGTTTTGATTGTGATGTCACTCACTCAGCGTAATGCCTCTTGCCCCCGTTCCCGCTGCTGTCCCTGTACCTTTACGCATACGCCTGGGTGAGTTTTGATTGTGATGTCACTCACTCAGCGTAATGCCTCTTGCCCCCGTTCCCGCTGCTGTCCCTGTACCTTTACGCATACGCCTGGGTGAGTTTTGATTGTGATGTCACTCACTCAGCGTAATGCCTCTTGCCCCCGTCTCGCTGCTGTTCCTGTACCATTACGCATACGCCTGGGTGAGTTTTGATTGTGATGTCACTCACCCAGCGTATTGCCTCCTTTAGTTCTCACTTAGTTATTAGTTTGGACATTTCATCTCCCACTCTGTTTTGTTCTCTCGTGGATATTATTTTGGACATTTCATCTCCCACTGTGTGTTTGTTCACACGAAGATAGTATTTACTTTGTTACTTTGTTATTTGGACTGTTCTGCATCTGCTCTGTTTGTTCCCTTTGAATATTAACCCTCTCCTCTGTTCTACAGAGCGGCCCAGATGTTTTCCCACCAGTCCCCAGTTCCTCCCTGTCCCCAGCCCGCCTCCGCGGTTCTCTGTCCCCAGTTCCTCCCTGTTCCCCAGCCCGCCTCCGCGGGCCTCAGTCCCCTCTGTCCCTAGTTCTCCCCTTCTAGTTCCACCTAGTTCCTGGTCCCAAGTTCTCCCCTTCTAGTTCCACCTAGTTCCTTGTCCCTAGTTCTCCTAGTCCCCAGTTCTCCTGTTCCCTAGCTCTCCTTGTCCCGACATCTCCTAGTCTCTAGTTCCTCTGTTTCTTTAATGTTCCCCTAGCGTTCCTTTAACCTTCCCTTAGTGTTCCCCTTTTCCTGCCCGCCTCTTAAAGGCACCTTTCCTTCCCCTCATATTATATTCCTGTATTTGTGATTCTCCCTTAAAGGGACAGTGCCCTTTTCCCTGTTTTTCCCTGTTGTTCAATAAATATCTGTTTCTTGGCAAACCATCATACCTGTCTTGTGTTGTGCGATTGGGGTCGGTTACAAACCATAACAGTACGACCCCACCAAATCGACGACCCCAGCCAGCACAGACGGTGTATGTTGAGTTTGCCTTTTTTTTCTTGTTCCCTCTAGTTCCCCTCTAGCTCCCCTGTTAGCTCCCCTGTTAGCCCTGTTGGCTTCCCTGTTAGCCCAGTTTAGCTCCCCTGTTAGCCTGTTAGCTCCCCTGTTAGCCCTGTTGGCTTCCCTGTTAGCCCTGTTTGACCCCCCTGCAGCTTGTTAGGCCTCTACTACCAGCATGGCCCCTGTCTGCTAGCCTTGCCCCGGCTGCTAGCACAGCCTCTATGTTTATGCAGCCCTTGCTGCTGGCATAGGCCCTGTAGCTAGCCATGCCAGGCAGCTAACCTAATTCCCTCTGCATGGCCCCGGTCTGCTAGCTTGGCCCCGGCTGTTAGCACAGCCTCTATGTTAATGCAGCCTTGCAGCTGGCATAGGCCCTGTAGCTAGCCAGGCCCAAGCAGCTAACCCGGTCCCTCTGCATGGCCTCCACTTTTTTGTGTAGTTTCCCCACTGCTAGGACTGCCTTTTCAGCTAGCAAGGTCAGTTTATCCCACTGCTAGGACTGCCCTTTCAGCTGGCAAGGTCAGTATTCCCACTGCTAGGACTGCCCTTTCAGCTAGCAAGGTCAGTTTATCTCACACAGCTAGGACTGTCCTTCCAGCTAGCTTGTTCTCTCATGCTGGTCCAGCCCAGTCTGCCAGCCTAGCTCCGGCAGCTAGCGCAGCCTCTATGTTAATGTAGCAGTACAGCTGGCATAGGCCCTGTAGCTATCAGTGCCTTGGCAGCTACCCTTTCCCCCTGCTAGCCTAGCTCGGCAGCTAGCGCAGCCTCTATGTTGATGTAGCAGTACAGCTAGCATAGGCCCTGTAGCTATCAGTGCCCTGGCAGCTACCCTTTCCCTCTGCTAGCCTGGCTCCGGCAGCTTGCGCAGCCTCTATGTTGATGTAGCAGTACAGCTAGCATAGGCCCTGTAGCTATCAGTGCCCTGGCAGCTAACCTTCCCTCTGCTAGCCCTTTCCCGGTGCTACCATGGTTACCCCTTTGCTACCCTGCTTGCCCCTCAGTTCTCTAGACCCAGTTCCTCTAGACCAGTTCTCTAGACCAGTTCTCTAAACCAGTTCCCTAGACCAGTTCTCTAGCCCGGTTCTCTAGCCCAGTTCTCTAGACCAGTTCTCTAGACCAGTTCTCTAGACCAGTTCCTCTAGACTAGTTCTCTAGACCCAGTTCCTCTAGACCAGTTCCTCTAGACCAGTTCCCCCAGTTGCCCCTCTGCTACCCCTCGGCGACCCTGTTTCTTTTGCTAGCCCCACTCTTGTGGTGGCTTCCCCTGCTGGCTTGGCCAGTACCTCTTGTTTTGCCCCCTGCCACTCTGTCTGTATTTGTTTTGGGTCGCCGGGTGGCTCCCGTTGAGGGGGGGGTACTGTGAGGTTTTGCCCGCTGCTCACCACCTTTTCTCTGTTTTCTTTAAGCCTACTGTTAGAAATTCCCTTCTCACTCACTCTCTCTAGCCCCCACCCTCTCGTTCTTTACTCTCGTTTACTCTCAGTGGCCACACCTGGACTATTATCAATTACCTCTCGCACCTGTGGTGGCAGGCTAATTAGTTCCCCTGTGGGCTTTAAATACGAGGGCTCTTCCCCTCGTTTCGGCGTGGGGTCGTGTTGTATTCATGCTGAGTCATATTCTCTAACATCTAGACTCTTTCGGGAGATCCTCTGGTCTACCAATGCTGTATATGGATTTCTCCAGCCTTGAGATGTTTTGCTCCAGCCTTCGTCTGCTGTCGCCGTAGCCTGTGGAGGAGACTGTTCTGCGCTCCCTGTAACTTCCACGGGAGGCACCCCAGCGTTCCACTGCAGACCCCAGCGCAGCTGTTCGTCCTGACGCACATCTAGACCAACGCGCATCTTCCGGACCCTCGGGCTTGGCACGCTCTCCAGTCACCAGCGCGCAACGCGCATCTGCAAGGGCTTGGCACGCTCTCCAGTCACCAGCGCGCAACGCGCATCTTCAAGGGCTTGGCACGCTCTCCAGTCTCCAGCGCGCAACGCGCATCTTCAAGGGCTTGGCACGCTCTCCAGTCTCCAGCGCGCAACGCGCATCTTCAAGGGCTTGGCACGCTCTCCAGTCTCCAGCGCGCAATGCGCATCTTCCAAGGATCCTCGTGCTTGGCACACTCCTCCTCGCAGACGCACCCCGAGGCGTCTCTCGGTTCCGACGCGCACACCAAGGTGTGGCGCGCACTCTGTTCCTCGGCTCCGACAGCGGCTACCCGGTGGACGACACCCTCGCCACCGCCACTGTTCCGACGCGCACACCAAGGTGTGGCGCGCACTCTGTTCCTCGGCTCCGACAGCGGCTACCCGGTGGACGACACCCTCGCCACCGCCACTGTTCCGACGCGCACACCAAGGTGTGGCGCGCACTCTGTTCCTCGGCTCCGACAGCGGCTACCCGGTGGACGACACCCTCGCCACCGCCACTGTTCCGACGCGCACACCAAGGTGTGGCGCGCACTCTGTTCCTCGGCTCCGACAGCGGCTACCCGGTGGACGACACCCTCGCCACCGCCACTGTTCCGACGCGCACACCAAGGTGTGGCGCGCACTCTGTTCCTCGGCTCCGACAGCGGCTACCCGGTGGACGACACCCTCGCCACCGCCACTGTTCCAGCACTCTGTTCCTCGGCTCGGACAGCCAGCCACCCGGTGGCGATGCCCTCGCCCCGCTGCTGTCCCTTTACCTTTACGCATACGCCTGGGTGAGTTTTGATTGTGATGTCACTCACTCAGCGTAATGCCTCTTGCCCCCGTTCCCGCTGCTGTCCCTGTACCTTTACGCATACGCCTGGGTGAGTTTTGATTGTGATGTCACTCACTCAGCGTAATGCCTCTTGCCCCCGTTCCCGCTGCTGTCCCTGTACCTTTACGCATACGCCTGGGTGAGTTTTGATTGTGATGTCACTCACTCAGCGTAATGCCTCTTGCCCCCGTTCCCGCTGCTGTCCCTGTACCTTTACGCATACGCCTGGGTGAGTTTTGATTGTGATGTCACTCACTCAGCGTAATGCCTCTTGCCCCCGTTCCCGCTGCTGTCCCTGTACCTTTACGCATACGCCTGGGTGAGTTTTGATTGTGATGTCACTCACTCAGCGTAATGCCTCTTGCCCCCGTTCCCGCTGCTGTCCCTGTACCTTTACGCATACGCCTGGGTGAGTTTTGATTGTGATGTCACTCACTCAGCGTAATGCCTCTTGCCCCCGTCTCGCTGCTGTTCCTGTACCATTACGCATACGCCTGGGTGAGTTTTGATTGTGATGTCACTCACCCAGCGTATTGCCTCCTTTAGTTCTCACTTAGTTATTAGTTTGGACATTTCATCTCCCACTCTGTTTTGTTCTCTCGTGGATATTATTTTGGACATTTCATCTCCCACTGTGTGTTTGTTCACACGAAGATAGTATTTACTTTGTTACTTTGTTATTTGGACTGTTCTGCATCTGCTCTGTTTGTTCCCTTTGAATATTAACCCTCTCCTCTGTTCTGCAGAGCGGCCCAGATGTTTTCCCACCAGTCCCCAGTTCCTCCCTGTCCCCAGCCCGCCTCCGCGGTTCTCTGTCCCCAGTTCCTCCCTGTTCCCCAGCCCGCCTCCGCGGGCCTCAGTCCCCTCTGTCCCTAGTTCTCCCCTTCTAGTTCCACCTAGTTCCTGGTCCCAAGTTCTCCCCTTCTAGTTCCACCTAGTTCCTTGTCCCTAGTTCTCCTAGTCCCCAGTTCTCCTGTTCCCTAGCTCTCCTTGTCCCGACATCTCCTAGTCTCTAGTTCCTCTGTTTCTTTAATGTTCCCCTAGCGTTCCTTTAACCTTCCCTTAGTGTTCCCCTTTTCCTGCCCGCCTCTTAAAGGCACCTTTCCTTCCCCTCATATTATATTCCTGTATTTGTGATTCTCCCTTAAAGGGACAGTGCCCTTTTCCCTGTTTTTCCCTGTTGTTCAATAAATATCTGTTTCTTGGCAAACCATCATACCTGTCTTGTGTTGTGCGATTGGGGTCGGTTACAAACCATAACACCTCCTCCACCAATAAAGAAGATAATCCCATCTCACAAGATGACCTGAAGTTCTTGTCAAAGCTGAAAGAAAACATCACACAGAAGGAAAACGGTCACTTTGAGATGCCCCTGCCGTTCAAAAAAGAACGACCAGAGTTACCTAACAACAAGATCAGCGCGATTCACCGCCTGAAGGGTCTCGAAAGAAGACTGAACAAAGATGGAGATTATTACAAGGACTACTGTACCTTTATGGAGAATATCATCTCCTGTGGTGATGCAGAAAGAGTCCCTGAGGAAGAGATAGACAACAGCCCGGCCTGGTACATACCTCATCACGGGGTGTATCATCCGCAGAAACCAGGAAAAAAATATGCGTCGTATTTGACTGTTCTGCCCGCTACCGAGAGACTTCCCTCAACGACCATCTGCTCACTGGTCCTGACCTAACAAATGCACTGGTTGGTGTCCTGTGCCGCTTCCGAAAGGGCTCTGTTGCAGTCATGTGCGACATAAAAAATAAATTCCACCAGTTTCAAGTAAGAAAAGAGGATCAAGATTATCTATGCTTCTTATGGTGGGAGAATGGCCAAATGGATACAGCACCATCAGTCTACAGAATGAAGGTTCACGTGTTTGGGGAAGCCTCAAACCCAGGCTGTGCCAACTTTGGCCAAAAACATCTGGCAGCGCATGGAAAAGGCCAGTTCAACAAGGAAATCAGACGCTTCATCCAAAGGGATTTCTACGTGGACGACGGTCTGGCAAGCGTGGAACGTGAAGACAAGGCCATAAGACTTGTCAAAGAGTCAAGAGAACTCTGCAGCACTGGGAGGTTGAGACTGCACACGTTTGTCTCTAACAGCAAAAGCATCATGGCAAGCATCCCAGAAGAAGAATGTGCTGTAGTTAAGGAAGAAGACATGGACTTAGGAGAACTACATGTGGAAAGAACTCTTGGAGTAGAGTGGTGTGTTACATCCGGCACATTCCAATTCAGAGTCCAAGTAAAGCCCCATCCACTGACAAGACGAGGTGTGCTCTCTACAGTAGCCTCCATATATGACCCCCTGGGGTTCGTGGCACCCTTCGTCCTCCTCGGGAAGCAAGTTCTCCAGCAGATGTGCAGAGACAAAGTCGACTGGGATGATGAACTACCAGAAGCCCTAAGACCTCAGTGAGAGTCATGGCTCAGAGACCTCCCCAACTTGTCCGAGACACATGTACAAAGATGCTACGTACCTTCAGATTTCGGCGACGTCAAAGGCTACAAACTTCACCACTTTGCAGATGCAAGCGTCACAGGATACGGCGAATGTTCCTACCTTCGAACAATCAGCGAATCTGATGAAGTCCATTGCTGTCTAGTAATGGGAAAGGCAAGAGTTACTCCAACGAAAGTTACAACAATACCAAGACTCGAACTCGCTGCAGCAGTTGTTGCCGTTCGAACCAGCGACATGCTCCCGAATGAGCTCGAAATCCAAGATCTAAAAGAGTCCTTCTGGACGGATTCCCAAGTTGTGACACAAATTAAATTACTGAAAGAATCTTCAATCATTTTGATCTCATGGTTTGTTCCAGATGAATCAGTTCCACGCCAACGAGAAGCTGTCAGTAAAGAAGCTGTTTGACCGACCTGAGGCACCTCCCTCCTACACCTCCTACACCTCCTACACCCCCTGCACCAATACAGAGGTGATGACACCTCCAGCTTCTCCCACCTCCTCCACCAATACAGAGGTGATGACACCTCCAGCTTCTCCCACCTCCTCCACCAATACAGAGGGGATGACACCTCCAGCTTCTCCCACCTCCTCCAACAATACAGAGGTGATGACACCTCCAGCTCCTCCCACCTCCTCCACCAGTACAGAGGTGATGACACCTCCAATTGTAACTGGTTCAAACAGAATGAAGTCATATGAAACGTGTGTTTCATATGGTAACAAAATGTCGTTTTTATAAATTAGTGTATAGTTTTGACAAGTGTTTAATTTAGCAAAGGATCTGAGGTGTTCTGATAATTGTGTGTGTGGTTATGCTAATTGTGTGTAGTGTTTTGAAACACCGGGCCCTCTTTTCAAAATTGCGCTTAAGCGATCGGAAAAAAAACTGTGTTGCTTTTTTTTATATACACTTTTTCTCCCCATTTTCTATTTTTCTCCCATCCCAATTTCGTGTTTCCAATTCTTCCCTCCCCTGTCTTGAACGTTGCTAGACTATGCCTCTCACTGGTCGGCTGTAGTGAGGATAGAAGCCTTGCATCACGTGTCCCCTCCGGTACACGAGGAGGCAGCCTGTCACATCTTTTCACCGCAACAGCTCGAACTCTCAGTGGCGAGGAGTAACGCGTGGGAGGCTCACGCTGCCCCCGATACTTCCTGTTTCCGCCGTACCGGCGTCACCCAACCGACCTGTAGGAGTCGCTGTCCACAACGTCCAATCCCCACTCACCGGCTTTCCCACCCTCTAACACTGCCAATTGTGTTAGTATGACGGCCGACCCAGCCGGTAGTAACGGCGAGAGCTGGGCTCGATACCAGCATCTCCTGCGTTAGTGGCAAGCGCCTTGCCCACTGCGCCACTCAGCCACCCTCCGCGGGGATATTTTTAATAAATGAAACTTATCGGGCGTTTGGCTCTGATTCATTTCATATTCTCCGCTGTGGATGTATTTGCTTAATGGAGCGCCCAGATTGTGTTTCATTCAAGCATAAATTGAAGCGTCTTTATGCATGGATTGTGGATGTGAATTACGACGAATCTGAATCTGTGGATTGTTGAATTGTATCACTGTCACTCACACGTTATTGTAAGCTGTTTGACGGATTTGATGACGTGGACGTGACTTGAGAAAAGTGAATGAGCAATTGCAAGCCTTTGACATTTTGATGAATGCATTTGAGAAAATGCATTTATCTGTTCAAGCACTGTTATCTGATGATGACCAAGAGGGTGATGAACATGACTGGTGTCACTGGTATAAACCAAATGTTAATCAAGTCAATGCATGTATGGATGATGTCCGAAACAGATTAAAACCGGATTAACACTTTGGATGCCAGCGACGCGTTTTGTCGGTAGTTCATGCCGCCAGTTGAGTGCCGGCAATGCTATATAGCGTTTGTTTGTCGTATTTTTTCTTATTGGCGATTTGAATTCATATTTCATCAATCGAGCCTCACACTAGTGTTGCAGAGTCTCTCTGAGCTCAATTGATCCGCCCCCTATCGTCTCTCCCTGTGTAACTGCACCCCATTAGTTTAGACTGATGAAGAGGGGGGCAGTTTCCTCATTTAACTTTTCCGTCAAGCCAACTGAAGAGACCCAAGTTGATCGCCGGCCCTCAGAACAGCGTGGATTATGTATTTCCAGCACCCAGCGCTGAATCAATAAACGCGATCGATATTTGGAATGGCGATCAGGAATTGGAATAATCTTTTTGGATAACATCTGATCTGAGGTAAGGAATCTATTTTACCAGTCTTGGGGTAATCAGAGCTTTTTTCACAGATATATCAACGTGTCCCATATGTGTGTGTGTGTGTGTGTGTGTGTGTGTGTGTGTGTGTGTGTGTGTGTGTGTGTGTGTGTGTGTGTGTGTGTGTGTGTGCTCGCTGATCAGGAAATGAGAGAATATACTTTTCAGATCGCTTCTATAGTGTGCATAAGTACACATATACTATCGATAATCTAGCGTTTATTTGAAAACGATTTAAATAAATAGGCCGAAAAATGACAACGTTTTTGTGTATGCCAGAATATTCCAGTAAATGCCGTTTATCGTGGAATCTATAGATTTTCCTGAAAAACGAGGGCTTTTCAAAATGCTATAAAACGGAAATGAACCGATTAAAAAACCAATCCCTATTCTATATATATTATATATTATATATAAAATATATAAAAGAATACTAAAAAAAAGAATACAGAAACATATAATAAAACTGATCCACCCAGACCAAACTGGCTTTATCACTGGTCGACAGGGTACTAACAACATCAGAAGAACTTTAAATCTGCAAACAGTGGCTGGATCTCAAAAAGAACCATCAATGCTTCTCGGCTTAGATGCCGAGAAGGCATTCGATAGAGTTGATTGGCTGTACCTTGAACTAACATTGAAAGGTATGGGATTCAATAACACATTTATAGATTGGATCAAATGTTTATATAAAAATCCTAAATCTAGAGTAAGTCACTGCTCTCACTTCTTTGAGATACAGAGAGGGACACGCCAAGGAGACATTTTGTCTCCTTTACTATTTGCAATTGGCATAGAGCCACTAGCGGAGATGATTAGATCAAACCCTCAGATACAGGGAATAGATGACCAAAAAGGCATTACACACAAGATCTCGTTATTTGCTGATGACATTTTACTTTATATCAAAAACCCCTTAGAATCAATTCCAAACATAATGATGGATTTAAGAAATTACGGCGAACTGTCGTAAGATAAATGAGACCAAATCAGAAGCCATGATGATAGTGGGAACATGGCCAACACATCTGAATAGTATAGCACCCTTCCATTTGGCTAGAGACGGATTCAGGTATTTAGGAATTATTCAGACTCCCAGCAGCAATCAGTTATATCAAGCAAACTACGAAAAGTTGATTGTACAAATCAAATCAGACATGGCCAGATGGGACATTTGACCTCTCTCCCTAGTGGGAAGAATAGAATCAATTCGAATGAATGTGTTACCTAGACTTATTTTCCTCTTCCAGTCTCTACCTATACCAATACCTGCCACTACCTTTAAAAGGTTGGATAGACTCCTATCCAAATGTATCTGGCAGAGGAAAAGACCTAGAGTAAGGCTCAAAACACTATGTTTACCAAAGAACAAGGGTGGTCTTGGTCTGCCAAACCTAAGAAACTACTACTGGGCAGCTCAATTACGCATACTTGTGCATTGGATACAAAAGGCCCTAGATTCCGGATGGGTACAGATTGAGCAAAACTCAATTCCAAAGACTCCTCTCAGATCCATAATATTCCTGGGGAAAGCATACTGGAAAAAAAATTAAGATTGGTAACAAATGGATTACAAATACATTAAATGTGTGGGAAAGTGTAAGGAAAAAGGGGGGAGGTCCACGATCAATATCTAGGGCCATGCCAATAGCAGACAATACAGAGTTCCGGCCAGCTATAGAGGATGGGGGTTTTAAAAAGTGGGCGGACTTGGGCCTGGTTACTATCAATCAATTAATGGAAGGAGACTGTTTGAAATCGTTTGCACAGCTACAGCAATGTTTTGATCTACTTTCGAAAGACATGTTTAGATACTTTCAAATAAGACACTATGTAATGACTCACAGTGAGTGGGAAGCAATTAAGAGACCGCCAACAAACGTGGAGCGGTACTTTATTAACACAATAGAAAAAGACTTGATGGAAAGAAAGCAGATATCCAATATTTACAACATGTTACAACTAGATGATCCAGGAGATACCGCCTATATTAAAGAAAAATGGGAGTTGGAAGCTAATGTGATCATAGAAAATGAAGAATGGGAGGACAGCAATCATAAAATCACAAATAGCCCAATGTGGATGGAGTTTGACTGGAAGGTCAAGGTCAGGTACTTTAGGACTCCTCAAGTTCTCTCCGGATTTGCTGGTGGGTCCTCACCACTATGTTGGAGAGGATGTGGAATGATCGGAGATCATACACATATTTTCTGGGACTGTCCAAAAGTTCAGAAATTTTGGGTGAATATCAAAAATGAAATTAAAACCATTCTAGATCTTGACTTACCTCTGAATCCATCGTACTATATCTTGGGATGTATACCGAAAGGCACATACTATGGAGATACGTTATACATCTTGAGAGTGATACTGTTAATAGCAAGGAAAATGATAACTATGGCATGGTTACAAAATCAACTACCGACAATCAAACAATGGACCAAGAGATTGAGACAGATGTATACAATGGAAGAAATGACTGCACAATTGCAACTGAAAAAAGATATATTTATGCAGAGATGGTCACTTGTAACCTTGTACCTGGATACACACTAGCATGAGTCTGACCCCCCTCCCTCCCTCTTTTTTTTTGTTTTTTTCTTGTTTTTATGTTAAATATTTAGTTTTTTTTGTAAAATAATTTTTTTTATTTACTCTTTAGTTTCTTATCCTACTGTATGTCCTTAAATTTTTTATAAAAAAATGTAATAATTTGTCCTCCCCTGGGTTGTTTATGAGGCGTACTCGGATTATACTGCTTATTTTGATTATGCTGAATACTTTGAAAACAAATTGAATAAGATGGAAGAGCTTGAGTAACAAATGTCATTGCCTATGTGAATCAAGTATATACTGTATGATCAATGCAACGTGATGTTCATTATGACACAAAATAAAAGAAAGTAAAAAAATAAAAACAAAATTAAAAATAAATCCGTTTCGACAATATTGACTGCAAACAAGTCATTGATAAGCGACAGGCAGATTAGACACATAGCCATAATTTAAAACAGAGATTATGCGTTCACAACGCTATCATTGAAGTGGGTGCTGGCATTTAACCACGTTTTACCATGTTCACCAGTGGTAATCAAAGTGTTAATAGTGAAACTGTATAGCCTCCAAGCCTCTCTGACACGTTATTTCGGGGGTCGCGCCTTGAAAACTTTGGGAACCATGTATTTATATAGTACATGATACCTAAGAGCATACACACTAAAAACAGATGGGTCAATTCTATAACCCAATTTCTTGGTTAATCGTGTTGGGTTAAAATTATGGGTTAATTCTCTGAGCATAACCATTATTTGGGTTATTGAGATTTAATTTTGACCCAATTTTGACCCAATTTGTGAGTTATAATAATTATGGGTAAATTTTCTGAGACATAACCCATGTGTTGGGTCAGAGAGCTGGGTGTTTCCGCCTGGATCTGCAAAGCTACACCCCTCCCCCACTGGGAACTATCGTACATGCCTTTTGTTCCAGTCAGTCAGAGGGTCATGTTCACGTTCACAGTCAACACGGTCTAACAAACCCTCTTCACGAAAAAGACTTCACTGACTCAAGGTAAGATCTCGTTTCGTTAGCACAGTATTTATATCTCAACCCATCCATTGTGCCTATTGCGTCGTGTTAACCATGCACTGTGAACGTTGTGGAACTAAATTAGCTAGCTCTTCACAGCTAGTTTGTCTGTAGTGGCTAGCTGGGACTCGTTACCTAGCTAGCTAGCTAGCTAGCCACCGCAAGTTGCAACTTAGCTACTCATTTCTATAATCGGTTCATCTCTAATATTGTAAAAATATGTGGTAACCTCGATTAATAAATAAGCCACATGACACGACACAAATCATTACCGTTCAAGCATGCTATCGAAAGTGACCAAGTCTATGAGTATTACAAAGGTTCTGGCTAGTAGCTAGGCCTAGTTAGCCAGTACTAGTAACGTTACTGTTATTGCTAATTTTACCGTGTTTTGGGTTGTAATGATACCAGATTAACTGGAGACTATCTATAGCTGTGTAACGTTATATGATTGATATCTTTATTAACCATATGTGTGTAATAAAGCTGTTGTCCTCTCAATGCGGTGACATAGCTGGTTGGCTAGCTAGCTACATACTGTGATTTAGCGCCATTTTGCGCCATTTTGAGGTCTACATTTTCCATCATCTCTCTAATGTCCCGCGATTCGGGCATCAATTTACAACATCCTATACTAAATTAAGCAGTAGACTGCGGAAGCCAGACATGTGGTGACACTGGTGAGGCTTTTTACACCTGAATTCAGTGCTAAATATTCTAGGCTGCTATGTCAGCTAGTACTTGGCCTATCGTTCACACGTGGCTGAGTACTTGGGCATGAGGCATTCATTAATTGCAGATGTGTTCATTTCCACATTGCTTTCTGTTTTGTTTCAGGCCAGTCTTGATGGACAGCTTTGTCACAGAAAAATTAATTGAGTGGCAATTGCCAGAGCTCACAGACAGTTTTAAAGGTGAGCATTTTTACTTTCTTGACCATGAAAATGTTTCCATGACTAAGCAGTATAGGGTTTCAACACACATGCACACACATTATTCTGTTCTTCATCTTGGTTCTCATCCTGTTCTTGTCCTGGTCTCTGGTCCTGTGTTGGAGTTTGCTGCCTGGACTGTAAAAGTCTTTCTTTGTTTTCTGTCTTTTGTCTTTCAGATAAAGATATCGATGAGGAGGCGTTTCAACTTTTAGATGACGAAACAATCCGGAACCTCATCCCCAAAATAGGCCCCCGGCTCAAGTTCTCAAAACTTTACAGAGAATTTGTAAGTGATCACTAAGTTAAGAGTTCTAACATATCAAGGCAGATGGCGTATACATGCTTTAAATGCAAAAGGCTCATTCCTGGTGATGCCAAGTCTCTCTTTTCACATTTACGAGTAGCACACAATATAAACGCTTCATCCACTTATATCTAATGTTGTGAGGGAGTTTGTAGCAGAACATTTTCTTTCGTTCGGTCTTACAGAAAGCACTTGCAAGGAGAACATAACGACAACCAGGCCCTGGCCCAGCCACCTAATGTACCAAATCAGGCTGCTAATATTTTCAATGCTGAAGAGCTAGTACTTTCTTGACCATGAAAATGTTTCCATGACTAAGCAGTATTGTTCAGTAGGGTTTCAACACACATGCATGCACACACAAATTATTCTGTTCTTCATCTTGGTTCTCATCCTGTTCTTGTCCTGGTCTCTGGTCCTGCCAGCCTGGTCCTGTGTTGGAGTTTGCTGCCACTGGATGGCACTGAAATTACTGTAAAAGTCTTTATTTGTTTTCTGTCTTTGTCTTTCAGATCAAGATATCGATGAGGAGGCACCACCAGTACCCCCCTCACCAGAACCAGCAGTACCTCCCCTCACCAGAACCAGCAGTACCTCCCCTCACCAGAACCAGCACCTCCCTTCACCAGAACCAGCAGTACCTCCCCTCACCAGAACCAGCAGTACATCCCCTCACCAGAACCAGCAGTGCCTCCCCTCACCAGAACCACCAGTACCTCCCCTCACCAGAACCAGCAGTACCTCCCCTCACCAGAATCAGCAGTACCTCCCCTCCCCTCACCAGAACCAGTACCTCCCCTCACCAGAACCACCAGTACCTCCCCTCACCAGAACCAGCAGTACCGCTTTTGGAGTTCGCAAAAGAGGGGTGGAGTTCTAGAGGAAGCAAGGTAATCAAAAAAAGCCATATAATGTGCAGCTCCTCCCCCTCAGGGAATGCTACACCCATTTGCAAGGGGGCAGAACAGGAAGCACAGCCCCCCTCATCCTTCGCATTGGCTTAGCGGGGCAGGCAAAGCAGAAAGCTTCAGAGAGCCTAACTGCTGCTTCAGAGAGCCTATCTGCTGCTTCAGAGAGCCTATCTGCTGCTTCAGAGAGCCTATCTGCTTCAGAGAGCCTAACTGCTGCTTCAGAGAGCCTATCTGCTGCTTCAGAGAGCCTAACTGCTGCTTCAGATAGCCTATCTGCTTCTTCAGAGAGCCTAACTGCTGCTTCAGAGAGACTATCTGCTGCTTCAGAGAGCCTATCTGCTTCAGAGAGCCTATCTGCTTCAGAGAGCCTATCTGCTGCTTCAGAGAGCCTATCTGCTGCTTCAGAGAGCCTATCTGCTTCAGAGAGCCTATCTGCTGCTTCAGAGAGCCTAACTACTGCTTCAGAGAGCCTATCTGCTGCTTCAGAGAGCCATACTGCTGCTTCAGAGAGCCTGTCTGCTGCTTCAGAGAGCCTATCTGCTGCTTCAGAGAGCCTATCTGCTGCTTCAGAGAGCCTATCTGCTGCTTCAGATAGCCTAACTGCTGCTTCAGAGAGCCTATCTGCTGCTTCAGGGAGCCTAACTGCTGCTTCAGAGAGCCTATCTGCTGCTTCAGAGAGCCTATCAGCTTCAGAGAGCCTATCTGCTGCTTCAGAGAGCCTATCTGCTGCTTCAGAGAGCCTATCTGCTGCTTCAGAGAGCCTATCTGCTGCTTCAGAGAGCCTATCTGCTGCTTCAGAGAGCCTATCTGCTGCTTCAGAGAGCCTAACTGCTGCTTCAGAAAGCCTATCTGCTGTAGAGAGCCTAACTGCTGCTTCAGAGAGCCTATCTGCTGCTTCAGAGAGCATATCTGCTGCTTCAGAGAGCCTATCTGCTGTAGAGAGCCTATCTGCTGCTTCAGAGAGCCTAACTGCTGCTTCAGAGAGCCTAACTGCTGCTTCAGAGAGCCTATCTGCTGTAGAGAGTCTAACTGCTGCTTCAGAGAGCCTAACTGCTGCTTCAGAGAGCCTATCTGCTGCTTCAGAGAGCCTCACTGCTGCTTCAGAGAGCCTATCTGCTGCTTCAGAGAGCCTAACTGCTTCAGAGAGCCTATCTGCTGCTTCAGAGAGCCTAACTGCTGCTTCAGAGAGCCTAACTGCTGCTTCAGAGAGCCTAACTGCTGCTTCAGAGAGCCTATCTGCTGCTTCAGAGAGCCTAACTGCTGCTTCAGATAGCCTATCTGCTTCAGAGAGCCTATCTTCTGCTTCAGAGAGCCTAACTGCTTCAGAGAGCCTATCTGCTGCTTCAGAAAGCCTATCTGCTGCTTCAGAGAGCCTATCTGCTGCTTCAGAGAGCCTAACTGCTGCTTCAGAGAGCCTATCTGCTTCTTCAGAGAGCCTAACTGCTGCTTCAGAGAGACTATCTGCTGCTTCAGAGAGCCTATCTGCTTCAGAGAGCCTATCTGCTTCAGAGAGCCTATCTGCTGCTTCAGAGAGCCTATCTGCTGCTTCAGAGAGCCTATCTGCTGCTTCAGAGAGCCTATCTGCTTCAGAGAGCCTATCTGCTGCTTCAGAGAGCCTAACTACTGCTTCAGAGAGCCTATCTGCTGCTTCAGAGAGCCATACTGCTGCTTCAGAGAGCCTGTCTGCTGCTTCAGAGAGCCTATCTGCTGCTTCAGAGAGCCTATCTGCTGCTTCAGAGAGCCTATCTGCTGCTTCAGATAGCCTAACTGCTGCTTCAGAGAGCCTATCTGCTGCTTCAGGGAGCCTAACTGCTGCTTCAGAGAGCCTATCTGCTGCTTCAGAGAGCCTATCAGCTTCAGAGAGCCTATCTGCTGCTTCAGAGAGCCTATCTGCTGCTTCAGAGAGCCTATCTGCTGCTTCAGAGAGCCTATCTGCTGCTTCAGAGAGCCTATCTGCTGCTTCAGAGAGCCTATCTGCTGCTTCAGAGAGCCTAACTGCTGCTTCAGAAAGCCTATCTGCTGTAGAGAGCCTAACTGCTGCTTCAGAGAGCCTATCTGCTGCTTCAGAGAGCATATCTGCTGCTTCAGAGAGCCTATCTGCTGTAGAGAGCCTATCTGCTGCTTCAGAGAGCCTAACTGCTGCTTCAGAGAGCCTAACTGCTGCTTCAGAGAGCCTATCTGCTGTAGAGAGTCTAACTGCTGCTTCAGAGAGCCTAACTGCTGCTTCAGAGAGCCTATCTGCTGCTTCAGAGAGCCTCACTGCTGCTTCAGAGAGCCTATCTGCTGCTTCAGAGAGCCTAACTGCTTCAGAGAGCCTATCTGCTGCTTCAGAGAGCCTAACTGCTGCTTCAGAGAGCCTAACTGCTGCTTCAGAGAGCCTAACTGCTGCTTCAGAGAGCCTATCTGCTGCTTCAGAGAGCCTAACTGCTGCTTCAGATAGCCTATCTGCTTCAGAGAGCCTATCTTCTGCTTCAGAGAGCCTAACTGCTTCAGAGAGCCTATCTGCTGCTTCAGAAAGCCTATCTGCTGCTTCAGAGAGCCTATCTGCTGCTTCAGAGAGCCTAACTGCTGCTTCAGAGAGCCTGACTGCTGCTTCAGAGAGCCTAACTGCTTCAGAGAGCCTATCTGCTGCTTCAGAGAGCCTAACTGCTTCAGAGTGCCTAACTGCTGCTTCAGAGAGCCTATCTGCTGCTTCAGAGAGCCTATCTGCTGCTTCAGAGAGCCTATCTGCTGCTTCAGAGAGCCTAACTGCTGCTTCAGAGAGCCTATCTGCTGCTTCAGAGAGCCTAACTGCTGCTTCAGAGAGCCTATCTGCTGCTTCAGAGAGCCTATCTGCTGCTTCAGAGAGCCTATCTGCTGCTTCAGAGAGCCTATCTGCTGCTTCAGAGAGCCTATCTGCTGCTTCAGAGAGCCTAACTGCTGCTTCAGAGAGCCAACTGCTGCTTCAGAGAGCCTATCTGCTGCTTCAGAGAGCCCAACTGCTTCAGAGAGCCTATCTGCTGCTTCAGAGAGCCTATCTGCTGCTTCAGAGAGCCTATAGGTTGCACCCACAGAGTTTGGTTGCACCACCACCAAGCCAAGGTCTGACAACCAAAGTCCCCCAGGCCCCCATAACCTCTATTTAAACTCAAAAAGGCATTGAGGTTTCCCTCATTTACAAAGACGAGTTAAAACCACTGTTTTGAGCACTCCAAAATGTCATTGCACGTTCCATTGGCATGAGAAAAAAAACTTGATTTAATTTAGCTCCCTTGTATAGTTGGTATAAACCTGTTATCTTGCTTATGATTTGCTGTCAACCCAAGATTCACCTGTATTTAACATTCTTTCTTTGCTTATGTGCTTGTTTTAGGTTGGGACAAATATGGTGGAGTACCTCCAGCAGGCAAGACCCTCTCCCTCGGTTTTGGTGCTGGGAGAACCACACACATGTTGTGCTCAGGCATTTGTGATCTATGCAGGTCGGGCACACTCTGAAAGCACAATGCTCGGGGCAGTTGATACGTGTTTTAAAGCATTTTATGTATTTGACATAAAGTACCCCAGGCAGTGTGTTCATGCATGGGAGTTTCTCCAGCACGTTATATATAATATTGAGGGACCAGAGTCCAAGCATGTAGCATTCTTAAGGACAGCCGTACATAACGCAAAACTTACAAATGAGGAGGAGGTGGAATAGGTGAAGTAGCAGGAGGGAAGGTGGAGGAGAGGAGGAGGAGGAGGAGTATAAGGAGAGGAGGTGGCGTAGTGAGGAGGTGAAGTAGGAGGAGGGAAGGTGGGGGAAGAGATGGAGGAGGAGGGAGATGGGTAGACGCTAAGTCCCGTATTTCTATATGTATATATTAGTGCTGTCAATCGATTAAAATATTTAACACGACTAATCGCATGATTGTCCATAGTTAACTCGCGATTAATCACAAATTAATCAAATTTTTTTCTTTTTTTCTACCTTTTTTTCTACCTTAAACGGATCTTTTTCAAGTTCCAAGTTTTAATACTCTCTTATCAACATGCGAGTCAACAAATGCTTTCGTTATGCAGCTTTTTAACACAAAAGGATGACCCTCATGCATTGCAAATTTGCATCAAATTCAAAACAGAGTGATGCACAAAATAACTTAAAAGAAAGAAAATGCATTAAACCAATGAATAAAGTGTACATGAAATAATAGGGGAAAGAAAACGTTAGGAACTTGTTACATTCACCCACACAAGGGCTGAGTAATCACACACACCCCCCCTCTCTCTCTCACACACACTCTCCCAGCTCTCTTTCTCTCTTGCCCCTTCCCTTCTCTCTCACCCCCCTCTCTCTCTATATATCTCACACACACACACACACACACACACACACACACACACACACACACACACACACACACACACACACACACACACACACACACACACACACACACACACACACACACACACACACACACACACACACACACACACACACACACACACACACACACACACACACACACACACACACACACACACACACACACACACACACACACACACACACACACACTTCAGAAACAAACATAGTATCAATGAGAGCATCAATAATACACCTGAGTATAGTCTAGTAAAAAAAAATCGTAAAAGTTAATCGTGAGTTAAAAGAAATTGTGGCGTTAATAGAATCGGGCGATAACGTGTTAATACCACGTTAACTTTGACAGCATTAGTATATATGTGTTTTTATCTATCAATATCTGGGGGAGTGTTCCAACAGGGCAGTAAAGCAGTACAAAACCATACCGATATGTATTATTTATTATTTAAACAGGAAATCAGTTTGACATGATGTGTTTCATGGGCACTATAGCAGCACAAGCACTTTTTGATGTCCACACGCCGTGACATGTATGCAACAAGTGTAATACATTTTGAAGTTAAATGTATTCTACCGTACGCCTTGGTCTGTTCTTTTCATTGATTTCAGCACATTTAGACTGTTATACCTTTTAATCAAGCATCTGTGCCAACCTAATGTAGTGTACTAACTATAGCAGTTGTGTTAATAGGCCCTTTTCACAGCAGCCATCTTGACACAGCAGGGTAAACCTACATCCTGTGAACCAGACTGACACATGTGTAACTAATCATGTTGCTGTGTCCATCTGTTGGCCAATTGTTGTCAATCTGGCTCACAAGATGGCTGCTGTGAATAGGGTCTATCTGACCCTTTTGATGTAACCCAAGATTCAGTCAAAGCAACTATTTTGGGTTGGGTTATTTTGACCCTTAAAATGGGTCGTTAGTATTTGTTTATTTGACCCAAGTTATGGGTCAAATTAAATAACCAATAATAATGGGTCAAATTAACCCACACACTGGTCGGGCCCTTTTTGACCAGTGAATTGGGTAAGAAATAACCCAAATTGGGTCAAATTTGACCAATCTGTTTTTAGTGTGTACAGTACAGATATACATGACATACATTTACATTTAGTCATTTAGCTGACGCTTTTATCCAAAGCGACTTACAAGTTCTGTAAGGGTCGTCATCAGGAAGGGTACAACTCTATCAGCTGAGTAACAATGTTCATCAAAGTGTTGCATTTTACAGTGTAAGTTAGTTTATTAGGACAAGTGCATGACAGTAAGGTTAGTTAGGGTTAGATTTAAAAAAAATAATAATAATGATTTATATTATTATTTCAGATAATGGTTGAAGAAGTGCGTCTTAAGTCAACGGCGGAAGATTGGACGGGTTTCGGCTGTCCTAACTGGGGTGGGTAGTTCATTCCACCATTGTGGGGTAACGACTGAGAATAGGCGGCATCTCTTTGATGACCCTCCCGGGGCTTGTATAGGGATGGGTCTGAGGCGGCCAGAAGATGCAGAGCGTAGGGGTTTTGAGGGTGTGCAGTTAGAGACCATTGACCGGAGGTAGGCGGGAGCGGTTCCCTTTGCCGCACGGTATGCTAGGTCGATAGATATCCTCATAAGTATCTATTAATTCGTATCAATTAGATACTATTTGGGCTTGTTTTTATCTACTTATTCTGAAAGAGTTAAACTAATTATTTTCGCTAGCAAGATCTCATTTGATTATTCATTCCATTATTATTAAGCCTACTGCCAGCAGGCACATTTAAAGACTTATAATATGATTGATTGGGGTAATGAGGGACTTAAAATGTGCCTATAGATATGCATTTAACTTGTCGGCGAGGCTATTGAGCCGTACTGTATTGTACCCATTCTGCAATCTGTTAATAAAGTTTTCAATCAATCAATCAATCAATGCCGTTAGAAAATCAGGATTTCTGCGATCGACACCTGCTGTCTTTTCAGGTGAGGCGGCCGTGTGCAATTATCCTGAGTATCAAGTCTGGTTTGAATTAACGAGTGAATCAGCGTTCGAGGAACAGGGAAAGCCTGGTTTCAAACATCGGGTTAATTGAATCTGGCTAATGGGACTTTTGATCGACTTAGTTGAACCAGGTACGGGGAATAGGGCCCAGATGATCAGATAGATACAAATAACTATTGACGTTGAGGTTCCTCTCATTCACAGTGACGACGAGCTTACAAAACAAAGACACAGTAATCAGTGAATTAATACGCATAGGCGCACAACGAACTAAGAATAAAACATAAAACCGAACAGATCAGTGCTACAGTGTATCAAGGTGCTAGTAGAACAGACAGAGCAGTGCTACAGTGTATCAATGTGCTAGTAGAACAGATCAGTGCTACTGTTGTGAAGGGCCAGATTAAACCGAATATATATATTTATTATATATATATATTTAATTATATTTGTATATTCTCTAATATTCCCTGATATCCCTTGTATATTCCTTGTACAATATGCATTGAATATCCATTCTAGCCTACTGAACATCCCATAATAGTCTCCATTCTACTATTGGTCGAGACCTTGGTGCCAGGCTGCCATACCCCCCAGACCCAGTTCAAACGTACCGCTCAACATGTACGAACAAGTCCTAGTTCCGCGTAGGAATCTGGCTACCGCACCACTAACGGTACTATTTGTTCATAGTGCGTATATATACTGCGCTACTAAAGTAGGACTTCCTTTTTAGTCCAGTTTCTTACCCTCCAATAGAGTGACAGACATAAAGCCTCCCCGCGACGCCACGTGTGGGAGTAAGGCCAAGTTCGGCCTACCATCGGTATTGAGACATCGTGTATATTAATATTTGAATAGTCATATTTGGCACTATATCGTCGAGTTGGACGTAGTCTATTAAGCTAATAATAGTCTATTCATATGTAGTGCTTTGTGCGGTGAGAATACTATCGTAGTCAGTACCCCATCGTTTCGGGCAGAGAACTGGCTGCTTATCCAGGGTGGCCGACCCCATGTGAGGCTGCACCCGAGGAGCCCCAGAGCCGACGAGCGAGTGGACCTGCATACCGGATTATTCTACCGACGACAGCCCGCCTTCCCAGGCACGGATTATGCTTTGTATACAGTGATTATTCTATGGATAAAGACCAACACTGCCGTGTGTTGGAAACCCCCCCCCGGAGAGGACGACAGGTGAGGAGACGCTCTACACGACGAGGTCGCTTCACGTCTCTCCATCGTGGACCGAAGGAAGCCGGCCCACAGAGAGTCCAACTGCTTTCATCTGTGGATCGAGGATCGCTGAGGCACCGAGCCGCACAACCGTGGGTTCTCCCAGGATACCCTCGGCCAGACGGATACAGCCAGACTCTACCCCCCCCCCCCCTTCTCCAGTTGTCTTACAAGCGACCGGAATTCCCCCCTAGTGTATCCAGTTCTATAATCATTAAAGTATCATTGCTATTATTCCTTAAATATTCCAGGTTGTATATTTACCGCCTGCGCCACCAGAGATTGGACGTTCTCTATTGATATACCAACGAATACTCATTTGCCATAAAAGTGCATCCTATTTCAAATCATAAATGTAATTAAGTGATTGCTCTACATACCTTTTGCTATGTATTAATTATTATTAAACGCAGACTTTCGACTTGGTACATTTGTGTTGGATCGTTTCATCTACGTGGGAGTGTTTACCATAATTATTTATGCCTAGTACTGGGTGGCCAGAGTCTAAAGTACAAGAGGTAGTGGTAGTAAGTATCATATCTAACAATACAGTCAGGGAATTGTACCCCTCAGTTACAATTGGTCCTTCGAGCCGGAGGGTAATTAGTGTAATATTAATATAGTGTTATTAATATTGAAATGGCCTATGATGAACACTCCACGAAACGATCCTCCTAACCAACGCCCGCAGCGCGAACGACGGCTCCCTCAGTACTTAGAGGCTTACGCTGTCAGTCAACAACCTAGTCTTCTACTAACAGTAAACGCGGTAAAACTAGAAAGTAAAATGTCTAACCCCAACGCCCAGACTACCCCGACCATAGAGGCCCCTACGGGTTCTAATGTAACTGACCAAGTTCACGGTGGGGACCAGTGGGAACCAGACATGACTTCACACCCCGCCAGTACTGAAGAAGTAGTCCCCGATGAGTCCCGGGAGGAATACAACGCTACCGAGAGAGAACTCGGCACGGAAGAAGACGGGGAGAGCACCGTGGAGATAGAGCTCCAAGGCTCCGCAAGGAGTACCCCGAGGGAAGGCTCCCCTATACAACCGCCTTCTCCCAGCGAGGCAGAGAGGACCCTACAGCAGGCCTTCCTCATCAGCCTGAACGCCGCTGCTGAACGCGACCGACTGCAGATCCAGCAGCGGAGCGAAGAAGAGCATATACGTCTAGAAATAAGACGCATTCAGAGGGAAGAGAATGTGGCCCGAGACCGAGCAGACAGCCAGCGAGCAGCTGCTGGTGCTCTACGGGACGCAGAGCGCGACAGACAGCAAGCGCAACTAATAGAACAGCTGATCAGACGGACAACACCCTCTCCCTCCGCCAGAGGCTCCAGGAACTCGTCTAGACACACCTCCAGGGCGGCATCCCCTAGCCGAGTAAACAACCCTGAACTTGACCAACAGACGAGGTCTATACCCCCCACAGACCACCTCCCCCCACCGGTCCAAGCGAGACCTAGCAACCGGGAAGGAGCAGCATATCCTGTGGAGAGGCTAAACCAGAGACTACAAGCACTGGATGACCTAACTGAAGACGAAGAGGAAGAGGAGGAGAACCACGCCCGACGACAGCACAGTACTCTACCGGACCAGGAGGTCCGGTACAGCCCAGGCTATACTCCCGCGGAGCTGCGCTACAGACCCCCGACTCTATACCCGGGTGAGCACGACGCACGACCCGCACCGAGGAACAGCACCTGGACAAGCGGGCCATGGTACACTGCCGGTACCAGCCCATACCAAGGAGCGGGAGGAGACTCGCCTAGGAGGCCTCTCCCCCAACGCTCGCCGATGTATCCACAGTCAGCGTCATACATTGGCACGCCTATGGTACCAATTCACCCAAGAGAACCGGGCCCAGTATACAGAACTCCGCATGTGTCTGGAGACCATGTTGGTGGATGTATTGGATGAACGCCATAAATACGCCATCCTACTGAAGCACTTAAAGGTACCCCGCGCACATAATATAGCGCTCGCCTACGCGACTTCCACCACCCCATACACAGCAGCGCTGGTAGCATTGGACCAGAGGTATGGGCGCATATGGGATTACGTGATCCAGGAGATCCGACACATCGACCGCTTACCCCCAGCAATAGACAATCGAGCACTGGACGACCTGTCCATCAGAGTGCAGTCCCTGGTAGGGATGTTGGGAGCGCAGAGAGAGAAGGGGAGGCATGAACTTTACGCCAACTCAAATGTGGAAAGGATCTTGGAGAAGCTGCCGCCCGCTCGACAGGAGCGTTTTAGGCGGCAGAGAGACCACCGAGACCCGAATGGCCCCGAACCGAACCTCCTCGATCTAGCAGACTTCCTGGCGAGAGAAGTCAGCAGCCTACGGCTAGATACATTCGGACGGAGCACCCCTGGCTCCAGAGAAGGAACCAGACGACTAAATGATGGAAGAAGATCGGTGACTGTGATGCACCAATCGGAGTCAGTACCGAGCAGCAGGAGCCACAGTACCCCCTCCAGAACGGAGAAGTGGAAGATAGTGTGCCCCTACTGTGAGAAAGAACACTGGCTAGCGCAATGTGACTCCTTCCCCAAGCTGAACGCGGAGGAAGCAAGTCAATGGATAAAGTCCAACAAGCGCTATTTTCGCTGTGCGCGCTCACACATGGCAGCCGAATGCCGCTTAAAGAAAAGGTGCACCAAGTGCGATGGAGCCCATCTGGACATACTTCACGACAGTAACAGACGGCGCCCTTCACCCGCACCATCCAGCAGCAAAGCGAGCGTCATGTACATCGATCCCGCCAGCAGCAGTGGAGCCCGAGTACTCCTAAAAGTAGTGCGTGTGACACTAAGCTACCAGAATAAAGTCCTGGACACTTACGCCGTCCTCGATGACGGGTCAGAGAAGACCCTTCTGCTCGCCTCCGCTGCGGCCCAGCTAGGGCTGCGGGGAAGCGAAACCCAAATGACAATTCGGACAATAAGACGAGATTTGAAGACGATAAAGGGCGAGAATGTCTCATTCTCTATCGCAGCAAGCGGCCAGCCTGAGCGACGGTACCAGATTACAGACGCTTTCACCAGCCAAGAAATAGGACTGTCGCGGTACACATACCCCGTCGCCAAGCTGATGGAGAAATATGCACATCTGCGCAAGTTACCGATCCCGCTCATAGACAATGCTATGCCGACCCTGTTGATAGGCTCCGACCATGCAGACCTCATTGTCCCGATAGACCGGGTTCATACCGGACCCCGAGGCTGTCCTGCAGCAGTCGAGACCCGTTTGGGATGGACTCTCCAAGGCCCGCTCGCCAAATCTCTCAACCGAAGTACAGCCACTAGATGTCTCCACTCCCGAGTCACAGAGGGAGAAACCGCACTCCTGCAACACGTAGAGCGGCTATGGACCTTGGAACAAATGCCCTTTAAGAACGGAAAGAAAGACATTCGCTCTAAAGATGACATTTACGCCATTCACCTCCTCGAGACAGGGACCAAGAGAGTCCCGGTCAACGGCGTGTTGAGATACGCCACGCCACTCCTGCGGCGAGAAGGAATGCCTACTTTCCACGCCAAGACAGACGCCACAGAACGGTACCTGCTGAACACGGAGCGGCGCTTAGCCAAGAACCCCGCCCAAGAGAGTGTATACCGCGCTGAGATTGAGAAGCTCATCACAGCGGGACACGTCACAAAGATGGACATTAAAGAGGCTGACCAGACCACTGAATCGTGGTACGTGCCTCACCACAAGGTCCATCACAACGGTAAAGACCGCATAGTATTTAACTGCAGCTACCAGATCGGATCCCAAAATCTGAATAAAGAGTTACTGCCCGGTCCCACACTCGGCCCCTCCCTACTCGGCGTTCTACTCCGCTTCCGCCAGGAAAAGGTGGCCATCAGCGGGGACATTAAAGGAATGTTCCTGCAGGTGAGATTAGTAGAGGAGGACAAGCCCCTGTTGCGGTTCCTATGGAGAGAGAAGCCAGGAGATGAGCACCCAGCCATCTACCAATGGGAAGTCCTCCCCTTCGGAACGACGTGCAGCCCCTGCTGTGCTACATTTGCACTACAGAAACATGTAGCAGAGGACCCAGCAGCGGACGAAGAGGTCCGACACAGCGTAAAGAACAGCTTCTACGTAGACAACTGTCTACAAAGCCTTTCAACCCAGGAAGAAGCCGAGGCTCTCCTGATTAAACTCCGCGCCTCATTGATCAAAGGCGGCTTTGATCTCAGGCAGTGGGCCAGCAGCGATCCGCAAGTACTGCGCAGCCTCTCCTCCGAGGACAAGGCAGCCAGCAGCGAGACCTGGATGGCTACAATCCCGGGAGAAGCCCAGGAGATGACCCTGGGATTGGTGTGGCGATTCAAAACAGATTCGCTTCACTACAGACACAAGCCCCTGACTACGGAGCAGGGAAGGCCGGCGGCGGCGCAGTAGACGGAGTGTGTACACAACACTCGCCCGACAATATGACCCGCTAGGATGTATTCTACCGTACACCACCAGGGCAAAAATGATTGTACGAGCATTGTGGGACAAGGACCAGGGCTGGGACGACCCCATTCCCGCACAACTTGCATCCACCTGGAGAGAGTGGGAGATGGAGCTCCACTCACTCCCAGGCGTTAATATGCGCCGAAGCTACTTCCCACCCACGGTGAGGCCAGAGACATGTAAAATGGACTTACACGTCTTCAGTGACGCCTCAGAGGTCGCATACGGATCAGTAGCCTACTTGCGGGCCCAAGAAGAGGGGGGAGAGATCTACACAGCATTTGTCCTCGCCCGCTCGAGAATAGCCCCACGCAAGCAACAATCTATCCCACGTCTAGAGCTCTGCGCAGCCCTAGCCGGAGCGCACCTAGCCACGCTCATCCAACGTGAGCTCACCATACCGGTGTCTAGAACAATCCTGTGGTCAGATTCCACGACAGTACTCGCCTGGATCAAATCGGACTCATGCAAGTACAAAGTCTTCGTGGGAGTCAGAGTCACCGAGATTCAAGACTTAACCGAAGAGTTAACCGGAGAAACAGAGTGGCGCTACGTTGATACAAAACAGAACCCAGCTGACGTCATCACCCAGTGAATGCCCGTAGATGAACTCACCCGTCGCAATGTCTACAGTGACGGCCCAGCATTCCTAAAGCTCCCGGAAGGAGAGTGGCCCACGCCTATCCCGAGGGGAGCCAGTCAGGAGGAGGCTGAGAATAAGAAGCCTGTGTTCTGTGGATTGAGCACTGTTATCTCCGCAGACCCCAACATAGATGATTGCACTACCATAGAGAGTGCACAACAAAGGACATTCCTGCGGCACCACCCGGAGTGTAAGTCCCCCGCTGAAATGTCAGCAGCTAACTACGAGGAAGCAGAATTGCTTCTACTGCAGCGAGCCCAGAGAGACTCGTTCCCCGATGAATTGGCCTGTCTACAGGGAGGAAAGCCCGTCCCATCCGACAGCAGATTAATTCATCTGGCCCCCGAGAGCGACGCTCATACCCTCATCAGAGTGGGTGGTCGCCTACGCAGAGCCCCCAATCTACCGGATGACATTAAATACCCGATCGTATTGAACAGCCGACACAAGGTCACAGAGCTGATTATAAAGAAATACGATGAGGATGTACATCACGCAGGAGCAGAAAGAGTCTTCGCGGAGATCAGACGTCGTTACTGGATCCTACAAGGAAGAGAGGCGGTACGACGCTTCCAGCGAACATGTCTAGACTGCCGCAAGTGGCGCGCGCAGCCCAGCATACCAAGGATGGCTGACCTTCCTCCATGTCGCCTCCGAATCGGTGACAAGCCATTCCACTCAACGGGTATGGACTGCTTTGGCCCGCTGCACATAAAGAAAGGAAGAGGAACCGAGAAGCGGTGGGGTATTGTATTCAAATGCATGACCACCAGAGCGATACACATCGAGCTTCTCCCGACCATGAGCACAGACTCATTCCTTATGGCCTTCCGTAGATTCACATCACGGAAAGGAAGACCGTCTACACTATTGTCCGATCATGGGACAAACTTCAAAGGCGGCGAAAGAGAGCTGAGAGAGAGCTTCCAAGCTATGGGCCCAGAACTTAAGACCCACCTCGCTCCAGCACAGATTGACTTCCAATTCAACCCCCCAAACGCACCCCACTTCGGTGGTACTTGGGAACGGGAAGTGCGTTCCATAAAGACAGCCCTGTACGCAGTACTTGGGGCCCAGACTGTGGCGGAAGAAGTCCTAATGACAGTCCTCACGGAGATTGAGGGAGTATTGAACTCTAAGCCCCTCGGCTACGTCTCCAGCGATGTGGCGGATATCGACCCAGTTACCCCAACACACTCCTGATGGGGCGGCTAGATCCCGCGTTACCCCAGACAATGTACCGGCCTGAAGAAGCGAACGGCCGACGAATGTGGAGGTACAGCCAAGTATTAGCCGACAAGTTTTGGAGCAGTTTCCTACTACACTACCTACCGTCTCTACAGACCCGCCAGAAGTGGGTAAAGGAGAGAGACAATTTGACAGAAGGAACAGTCGTCATGATTATTGATCAATCACTGCCCAGAGCTATGTGGCCGGCCGGCCGCGTAAGCAAAGTGATCACCGGTGCCGACGGCAAGGTCCGAGCAGCTGAAGTGCTTGTCCAGGGTCACACTTACACCCGTCCCGTGGCGAGGCTCATAGAACTGCCCCGACTCCCAGACACAATCGATGATGACCATGACCCTATAACCCTATGACTTTGTGAAGTTGACTGACCCCTACAGCAAACCCTTATGTGTAAATAGACAACGCGATTAATCTGTCTCTGCTTAACTGATTAGGTCTGGGACCAATCAGGGGGTGGCTGTTGTGAAGGGCCAGATTAAACCGAATATATATATTTATTATATATATATATTTAATTATATTTGTATATTCTCTAATATTCCCTGATATCCCTTGTATATTCCTTGTACAATATGCATTGAATATCCATTCTAGCCTACTGAACATCCCATAATAGTCTCCATTCTACTATTGGTCGAGACCTTGGTGCCAGGCTGCCATACCCCCCAGACCCAGTTCAAACGTACCGCTCAACATGTACGAACAAGTCCTAGTTCCGCGTAGGAATCTGGCTACCGCACCACTAACGGTACTATTTGTTCATAGTGCGTATATATACTGCGCTACTAAAGTAGGACTTCCTTTTTAGTCCAGTTTCTTACCCTCCAATAGAGTGACAGACGTAAAGCCTCCCCGCGACGCCACGTGTGGGAGTAAGGCCAAGTTCGGCCTACCATCGGTATTGAGACATCGTGTATATTAATATTTGAATAGTCATATTTGGCACTATATCGTCGAGTTGGACGTAGTCTATTAAGCTAATAATAGTCTATTCATATGTAGTGCTTCGTGCGGTGAGAATACTATCGTAGTCAGTACCCCATCGTTTCGGGCAGAGAACTGGCTGCTTATCCAGGGTGGCCGACCCCATGTGAGGCTGCACCCGAGGAGCCCCAGAGCCGACGAGCGAGTGGACCTGCATACCGGATTATTCTACCGACGACAGCCCGCCTTCCCAGGCACGGATTATGCTTTGTATACAGTGATTATTCTATGGATAAAGACCAACACTGCCGTGTGTTGGAAACCCCCCCCCGGAGAGGACGACAGGTGAGGAGACGCTCTACACGACGAGGTCGCTTCACGTCTCTCCATCGTGGACCGAAGGAAGCCGGCCCACAGAGAGTCCAACTGCTTTCATCTGTGGATCGAGGATCGCTGAGGCACCGAGCCGCACAACCGTGGGTTCTCCCAGGATACCCTCGGCCAGACGGATACAGCCAGACTCTACCCCCCCCCCCTTCTCCAGTTGTCTTACAAGCGACCGGAATTCCCCCCTAGTGTATCCAGTTCTATAATCATTAAAGTATCATTGCTATTATTCCTTAAATATTCCAGGTTGTATATTTACCGCCTGCGCCACCAGAGATTGGACGTTCTCTATTGATATACCAACGAATACTCATTTGCCATAAAAGTGCATCCTATTTCAAATCATAAATGTAATTAAGTGATTGCTCTACATACCTTTTGCTATGTATTAATTATTATTAAACGCAGACTTTCGACTTGGTACATTTGTGTTGGATCGTTTCATCTACGTGGGAGTGTTTACCATAATTATTTATGCCTAGTACTGGGTGGCCAGAGTCTAAAGTACAAGAGGTAGTGGTAGTAAGTATCATATCTAACAATACAGTCAGGGAATTGTACCCCTCAGTTACAGCTACAGTATATCAAGGTGCTAGTAGAATAGACCAGTGCTACAGTGTATCAAGGTGCTAGTAGAACAGACAGAGCAGTGCTACAGTGTATCAATGTGCTAGTAGAACAGATCAGTGCTACAGTATATCAAGGTGCTAGTAGAACAGACCAGTGCTACAGTGTATCAAGGTGCTAGTAGAACAGACAGAGCAGTGCTACAGTGTATCAATGTGCTAGTAGAACAGATCAGTGCTACAGTATATCAAGGTGCTAGTATAATAGACCAGTGCTACAGTGTATCAATGTGCTAGTAAAACAGACAGAGCAGTGCTACAGTGTATCATGGTGCTAGCAGAACAGAGCAGTGCTACAGTGTATCAAGGTTGAGATAAATCGGTGGTGTTTCAATGTATGTAATGTATATTGGGGGAGATGACCGCATCTGACAAGTTGATTAAATAGAGTTTAATTATACAATGGATTAAATAAGAATTGCACAGAGAGATGAGGTGCAGTTAATTGAATGGGTTGATTATGGAATAAAGAGGGAGTTTGAATTAAATAAATAGGCAGTTTTCAGACGACACAGTCACCAGAAGATCTGGTGCGAACCGGGGGCCAACCTGGGACGAAGATAGAGTTGCTCGGAGTGGGTATTGGAAGCTGCTGGTGTCACGACGGAAGACGACAAACAGGGACAGATATGGGTGTGGAGAAGGTCGTAGACTAATAGAAAACACAAGGGTCGAGTGTACAGAAAACAGCTGGTGTTGTTTTTCTGCTTTCAGGGTCTGGAGATGACCGACAGCGGTGGAGACGACCAGTAGACAGCAGCTGAGGCCAGGCACCGCAGCCTGGTACACAGATCATATACAACGAGAGGGTGGAGACGGCCAACGGGGCGGAGACCAGCGGTCGCAGGCGGTGTTGCCCAGGGGCAGACATCGTAGGGGGCTTTCCTGCGGAGACGCTGTGTCGAGGCGTTTTGAAACAACAGCGACTGGGTGGGTTTATTGTTGAAACCTGAACAACAACAGGGACTTCCAGAGCATCAAGATCGAGACAAGAGACAGCATGAAGGCGACAACGTGGAGTCCTGTGTGTTCATTTGATAATAATTTACAGAAGGAAGAGATAGGTTGAAAACCTTATTGATGATTTATATATGGATATATAAGATAGAAATATATAAGGTATATATAAAGGGGGGGGAATTTATGACAATTTCCTGTAGTATGTTAATATAGTCCTCTCGGGACAGATAAACCATTCCTCTAGCAGGATCAATGGGGGGGGGGGGGTGGGGGGGGGTAAGGTGAGTTTAGCTCGGGACCACAAAGCTAAAACAACAGTCTATTCTTGGGTATAATTAATTGAAAAACCAAATAATGATTTATGATTCTGAAGGGTTGATTAGAATCAAGGGGGGAATGAGAGAAATCTGTGGTTTTTCAATGTATGTAATGTATATTGGGGGAGATGACCGCATCTGAAGGGGCCGGGTCAGAGAGATCGAAAGGTGCATGGCTTAGCAGACGTTGATAGAAGAAGTGGTTCAGAGGCAGGAGGCAGGCCGTGTTTAGCAGGGCAGAATGTTTACATTCCTATCAAGAACATCAACAAGCTGATATGACAGAGGCACAGGAGACACAGAGCAGAGCGATGGGGGGGTTTGACAGTAATGAAACGTGTTAATGTGTGTCAGAGGTTATTAGCAGTTGACATGACAACCAGAAGAGCAGCGGGCCGCCGTTGCTATGACGAAGATCATATAAATCGAACAGTGGTTCCGGGTAAGGGCAGACTACAATCTGACTAGGACTGAGATTACACAGGAGAGAAGACACCATCAGAGACTTTGAGCTCCCTCCTCTCATCACAGAGAGGGGGGGGGGGGGGAGGCCACATCATCATTAGCTTCGGCTAACATGAGGAGGGTTTTGGCTAACGACCAGGCCTCATGACCACTATTGGACTGAATAGCAGAAGGACGATAGCAAGGACAATACAATTTGATAACATCTGATTATGAGGTTCTGTTTATTTAATAAACAACGCTCTTCCAAGAAAGGTATCATGCTGTCAAAGTGTCGAATTCTTACGAAGGTGGTGAATTATTACGGTTGCGGATTGCACTAACGGGGAATGATAAGGTTTTATCAGCCAGTATGAGGAGACGTCGGGGGAATCAAATACACAACGCAGAGTCAGTGGATGGAAATGAGAACACAAGCCAAACAGACGACGGATGTGATACTGGCTGATTGATCAGAATCTAACAAGGTGCTAGTAGAACAGACCAGTGCTACAGTGTATCAAGGTGCTAGTAGAACAGACCAGTGCTACAGTGTATCAAGGTGCTAGTAGAACATAGCAGTGCTACAGTGTATCAAGGTGCTAGTAGAACAGACAGAGCAGTGCTACAGTGTATCAAGGTGCTAGTAGAACAGAGCAGTGCTACAGTGTATCAAGGTGCTAGTAGAACAGACAGATCAGTGCTACAGTGTATCAAGGTGCTAGTAGAACAGAGCAGTGATACAGTGTATCAAGGTGCTAGTAGAACAGAGCAGTGCTACAGTGTATCATCATCATCATCATCATCATTTTATTTATCCGTACATGGAATCACCACAGTCCAACAGTACATATTCACATAATTCACAAAAAATACCATGGCCGAAAGGAACAGGAAGAAGAAAAAATCTTATATATACCTGCCCCTACACACGTACAACACACCGATAGACATATTGTGTAAAACCAAACAGAATATACCCATTTTGCAAAAAATAAATAAAAATTTAACATCAACACAACCAAATTAAATCAACATAAATAAACCCATTTTGTCTATCTATCAGTCAAACTACATATTTAGGTTAATTCATTTACACACACACACCCCCACACACACACACTTATATAATGTATTATACTTCTATATACTATCTAATTTCTATTTTATTATAATATAACTAAATCATACTATTTATTCTACACCATATTGGTACAGTATTATACAATATTTTAATATATTATTATTCTATGTTACGCTGCTATATACTATATTACTATACTCATACTGGCCTACACTACAACTCTATGCTACGTCCTGACACGCTAAACTGCAATATTATACTAAACTGTGCTATACTGTCTAGTAGAACAGAGCAGTGCTACTGTGTATCAAGGTGCTAGTAGAACAGAGCAGTGCTACAGTGTATCAAGGTGCTAGTAGAACAGAGCAGTGCTACAGTGTATCAAGGTGCTAGTAGAACAGACAGAGCAGTGTATCAAGGTGCTAGTAGAACAGAGCAGTGCTACAGTGTATCAAGGTGATAGTAGAACAGAGCAGTGCTACAGTGTATCAAGGTGCTAGTAGAACAGACCAGTACAGTGTATCAAGGTGCTAGTAGAACAGAGCAGTACAGTGTATCAAGGTGCTAGTAGAACAGAGCAGTACAGTGTATCAAGGTGCTAGTAGAACAGAGCAGTGCTACAGTGTATCAAGGTGCTAGTAGAACAGACAGAGCAGTGCTACAGTGTATCAAGGTGCTAGTAGAACAGAGCAGTGCTACAGTGTATCAAGGTGCTAGTAGAACAGAGCAGTACAGTGTATCAAGGTGCTAGTAGAACAGAGCAGTGCTACAGTGTATCAAGGTGCTAGTAGAACAGACCAGTACAGTGTATCAAGGTGCTAGTAGAACAGACCAGTACAGTGTATCAAGGTGCTAGTAGAACAGACAGAGCAGTGTATCAAGGTGCTAGTAGAACAGACCAGTACAGTGTATCAAGGTGCTAGTAGAACAGAGCAGTACAGTGTATCAAGGTGCTAGTAGAACAGAGCAGTACAGTGTATCAAGGTGCTAGTAGAACAGAGCAGTGCTACAGTGTATCAAGGTGCTAGTAGAACAGAGCAGTGCTACTGTGTATCAACGTGCTAGTAGAACAGAGCAGTGCTACTGTGTATCAACGTGCTAGTAGAACAGAGCAGTGCTACAGTGTATCAAGGTGCTAGTAGAACAGACAGAGCAGTGCTACAGTGTATCAAGGTGCTAGTAGAACAGAGCAGTGCTACAGTGTATCAAGGTGCTAGTAGAACAGAGCAGTGCTACTGTGTATCAAGGTGCTAGTAGAACAGAGCAGTGCTACTGTGTATCAAGGTGCTAGTAGAACAGAGCAGTGCTACTGTGTATCAAGGTGCTAGTAGAACAGAGCAGTGCTACTGAGTATAAGATAAGATAAGATAAGATATTCCTTTATTGATCCCCTTGGGGAAATTCAGGCATCATAGCAGCATGGGGGGGGGGTACAGGTAGTAAAACAACACAGTGTACAGGTAGTAAAAAACAACACAGGCAGTGTAAACAATTTGGTCAATATGGTCAATATAATTTACTATCTGACTAGCTGAAGAAATATTCACATTATTCACAGTGTCACATAAGGTGCAGTATGCATGAGGTAGTGTTATAATTTACTATCTACTGAGTATACATTATTCACAGTATCATGGTATCCACTGAAATATACATTATTCACAGTATCACAGTGTCCACATAAGGTGCAGTAAGCCTAAGGTAGTGTAGGTTGTCCTCCTTGGGTTCCTATAAGTCCCAGGTCAATGTCTGGTAGCAGTCGCTGTCCCCTGTTGTGGAGCCTGGAGGCTGCTAGTCGCTGCCCACTGTTGTGGAGCCTGATGGCCGCTGGTATGAAGGACTGTCCGAGGCGGTTAGTTGAGTGTCGTGGGGGAATGAGTCTGTGGCTGAACGAGCTTCTCATCTTGACTAGCTCGTCGTAGAGGGGGTGGTAGGGGTTCTCCATGATGGCAGCCAGCTTCCTTATCATCCCCCTCTCTGCCATCACCTCAAGTCTAGGTAGCTCGACTCCCACCACGGAGCTAGCCTTCCTCACCAGCTTGTTGAGCTTGTTGGTGTCCCTTGAGTTGATGTAGCCTCCCCAGCATGCCACAGCATAGAAAATGATGCTGGCCACAAGGTGCTAGTAGAACAGAGCAGTGCTACAGTGTATCAAGGTGCTAGTAGAACAGATCAGTGCTACAGTGTATCAAGGTGCTAGTAGAACAGATCAGTGCTACAGTGTATCAAGGTGCTAGTAGAACAGATCAGTGCTACAGTGTATCAATGTGCTAGTAGAACAGACCAGTACAGTGTATCAAGGTGCTAGTAGAACAGAGCAGTGCCCAGTTATAGAACGTTTACGATGGGATTCCTTTGTAAGTTGCATCCAGTTGCAAATCATTGACCTGAACTGGCTTTTGTTACAAATAGTTCTTATGTATATTTTGAAATGGTTGAACTGGATATGAGTTGTTGTTCAAACATGGCGCCTACCGTCTCTCCCAGAGGACCTCGAGAGTATCTCATGATACAGTGTTTTCTATCCTCAATACCAGGTACCAAGCTCCTCCACTTCTGAGAGGGAGGGGGGAGAGAGGGAGAGAGAGATA